>NC_141876.1:130622045-130925075 GCF_056163025.1 Triticum urartu
TATGATCAAGTCTATCTATGAACAATATTTGAATCTTCTCTGAATTCTTTTATGTATGATTGGTTTATCTTTGCAAGTCTCTTCGAATTACCAGTTTGGTTTGGCCTACTAGATTGATCTTTCTTGCAATGGGAGAAGTGCTTAGCTTTGGGTTCAATCTTGCGGTGCTCGATTCCAGTGACAGAAAGGGAAACGACACATATTGTATTGTTGGCATCAAGGATAAAAAGATGGGGTTTATATCATATTGCATGAGTTTATCCCTCTACATCATGTCATCTTGCTTAAGGCATTACTCTGTTCTTATGAACTTAATACTCTAGATGCATGCTGGATAGCGGTCGATGTGTGGAGTAATAGTAGTAGATGCGGGCAAGAGTCAGTCTACTTGTCACGAACATGATGCCTATATACATGATCATACCTAGATATTCTCATAATTATTCGCTTTTCTATCAATTGCTCGACAGTAATTTGTTCATCCGCCGTAATACTTATGCTATCTTGAGAGAAGCCACTAGTGAAACCTATGGCCCCCGGGTCTATTCTCCATCATACAAGTTTTAACTCTATTTTATATTGCAATCTTTACTTTCAATCTATATCATAAAAATACCAAAAATATTTATCGTATTATTATCATCTCTATCAGATCTCACTCTTGCAAGTGGCCGTGAAGGGATTGACAACCCCTTTATCGGATTGGTTGCGAGGTTTTTATTTGTTTGTGTAGGTACGAGGTGACTCACGCGTGGTCTCCTACTGGATTGATACCTTGGTTCTCAAAAACTGAGGGAAATACTTACGCTGCTTTACTACATCACCATTTCCTCTTCAAGAGAAAACCAACGCAGTGCTCAAGAGGTAGCATAGGGTGCATATGAACAAATTGTATTTCAAGTTCAATTACAAGCAAAGTTATTGCATCTGCGAGACTATTAGTTTTATGGAGAATAGATCCACCTAAAATGGGTAGCGCACCGGCACAAGTAAAGAAATCTTGAATAACTCCTTTTCCAATAATATTACTGCTACCTATGCGAAGTTTTTTAGTGTGCAAGATAGTAGATTATTCATGAGGATCAAAATTAGCAAAATTATCCAGGTTTCCCTCATTATTACTACTATCCTTTTCAACAATAATCTCCCTAGATTCGTACATGGTGGCAACAAACCGATCTAGCGAACGAGTGAACGAAAAGCAAGTGAAAAGATGAGCGGAAGAAGGACGAAAAAGGGCAAATATTTTGAAAAATCATTTTAGAAGTGGGGGATAGAAAAACGAGAGGCAAATGGCGAATAATGTAATGCAAGAGATGAGAGTTTATGATGGGTAATTGGTAGGCTTGACTTGGCATAAATATCCCCGACAACTGTGCCAGAAATTCTTCCTGCTACTTCTTGAGCTTGCATTGGTTTTTCCCTTAAAGAGGAAAGGGTGATGCAGCAAAGTAGAGATAGGCATTTCCCTCAGTTAAGAACCAAGGTGTCAATCCGGTAGGAGATGAACGCGCAAAACACCAATACCTGCACAAACAAACACTTGCACCCAACGCGATAAAGGGGTTGTCAATCCCTTCACGGTAACTTGAAAAGGTGAGATCCGATAGAGATAGATAATTAAAACTAAAGAAAAGATACAATATTTTTGGGTTTTTTGGGTTTATAGATCTGAAAATAAAAGATTGCAAAATAGTAGATCGGAAGCTAATATGATGGAAAATAGACTCGGGGTCCATAGGATTCGCTAGAGGCTTCTCTCTGGAAGGCAAATAATATGGTGGGTTGATGTCTACTACACAACCTTCTTCTTGTAGACGTTGTTGGGCCTCCAAGTGCAGAGGTTTGTAGGACAGTAGCAAATTTCCCTCAAGTGGATGACCTAAGGTTTATCAATCCGTAGGAGCCGTAGGATGAAGATGGTCTCTCTCAAGAAACCCTGCAACCAAATAACAAAGAGTCTCTTATGTCCCCAACACACCCAATACAATGGTAAATTGTATAGGTGCACTAGTTCGACGAAGAGATGGTGATACAGGTGGTATATGGATAGTAGTTAAAGGTTTTTGTAATCTGAAAATATAAAAACAGCAAGGTAACTAATGATAAAAGTGAGCGTAAACGGTATTGCAATGCGTTGAAACAAGGCCTAGGGTTCATACTTTCACTAGTGCAAGTCCTCTGAACAATACTAACATAATTGGATCACATAACTATCCCTCAAAATGCAACAAAGAGTCACTCCAAAGTCACTAATAGCGGAGAACAAACGAAGAGATTATGGTAGGGTACGAAACCACCTCAAAGTTATTCTTTCCAATCAATCCGTTGGGCTATTCCTATAAGTGTCACAAACAGCCCTAGAGTTCGTACTAGAATAACACCTTAAGACACAAATCAACCAAAACCCTAGTGTCACCTCAAGTATCCGTGGGTATGATTATACGATATGCATCACACAATCTCAGATTCATCTATTCAACCAACAAATAGAACCTCAAAGAGTGCCCCAAAGTTTCTATCGGAGAATCACGACGAAAACGTGTGCCAACCCCTATGCATAGGTTCATGGGCGGAACCCGCAAGTTGGTCACCAAAACATACATCAAGTGAATCACGTGATATCCCATTGTCACCATAGATATGCACGGCAAGACATACATCAAGTGTTCTCAAATCTTTAAAGACTCAATCCGATAAGATAACTTCAAAGGGGAAACTCGATCCATTACAAGAGAGTAGAGGGGGAGGAGAAATATAAGATCCAACTATAATAGCAAAGCTCGCGATACATCAAGATCGTGCCAAATCAATAACACGAGAGAGAGAGATCAAACACATAGCTACTGGTACATACCCTCAGCCCCGAGGGAGAACTACTCCCTCCTCGTCATGGAGAGCACCAGGATGATGAAGATGGCCACCAGAGAGGGATTGCCCCCTCCGGCAGGGTGGCGGAATGGTTTAGATTGGCTTTCAGTGGCTACGGAGGCTTCTGGCGACGGAACTTCCGATCTATTGTGCTCCCCGATCGTTTTAGGGTATATGGAGATATATAGGCGGAAGAAGTGCATCAGGGGGGGGCACGAGGGGCCCACGAGGGTGGAGGGCGCGCCCCCTGCCTCGTGGCTTCCTCGTTGATCCCCTGACGTGCACTCCAAGTCTTCTGGGCTTCTTCTGATCCAAAAATAAGTTCCGTGAAGTTTCAGGTCAATTGGACTCTGTTTGATTTTCCTTTTCTGCGATATTCAAAAACAAGGAAAAAACAGAAACTGGCACTGGGCTCTGGGTTAATAGGTTAGTCCCAAAAATCATATAAAATAGCATATAAATGCATATAAAACGTCCAAGGTTGATAATATAATAGCATGGAACAATCAAAAATTATAGATACGTTGGAGATGTATCAGCATCCCCAAGCTTAGTTCCTGCTCGTCCTCGAGTAGGTAAATGATAAAAACAGAATTTTTGATGTGGAATGCTACCTAACATATTTATCCATGTAGTTCTCTTTATTGTGGCAAGATTATTCAGATCCATAAGATTCAAGACAAAAGTTTAATATTGACATAAAAATAATAATACTTCAAGCATACTAACTAAGCAATCGTGTCTTCCCAAAATAACATGGCCAAAGAAAGCTATCCCTACAAAATCATATAGTCTGGCTATGCTCCATCTTCACCACACAAAATATTTAAATCATGCACAACCCCGATGACAAGCCAAGCAATTGTTTCATACTTTTGGTGTTCTCAAAATTTTTCAATCTTCACGCAATACATGAGCGTGAGCCATGGACGTAGCACTATAGGTGGAATAGAATGGTGGTTGTGGAGAAGACAAAAAGGAGAAGATAGTCTCACATCAACTAGGCGTATCTACGGGCTATGGAGATGCCCATTAATAGATATCAATGTGAGTGAGTAGGGATTGCCATGCAATGGATGCACTAGAGCTATAAATGTATGAAAGCTCAATAAAAGAAACTAGTGGGTGTGCATCCAACTCGCTTGCTCACGAAGACCTAGGGCATGAGGAAGCCCATCATTGGAATATACAAGACAAGTTCTATAATGAAAGATTCCCACTAGTATATGAAAGTGACAACATAGGAGACTCTCTATCATGAAGATCATGGTGCTACTTTGAAGCACAAGTGTGGTAAAAGGATGGTAGCATTGCCCCTTCTCCTTTTTCTCTCATTTTTTATTTTTTTATTTGGGCCTTTTCTCTTTTTTTATCCGGGCTTCTTTGGCCTCTTTTATTTATTTATTTTCGTCCGAAGTCTCATCCCGACTTGTGGGGGAATCATAGTCTCCATCATCCTTTCCTCACTGGGACAATGCTCTAATAATGATGATCATCACACTTTTATTTACTTACAACTCAAGAATTACAACTCGATACTTAGAACAAGATATGACTCTATATGAATGCCTCCGGCGGTGTACCGGGATATGCAATGACTCATGAGTGACATGTATGAAAGAATTATGAATGGTGGCTTTGGCACAAATACGATGTCAACTACATGATCATGGAAAGCAATATGACAATGATGAAGCGTGTCATAATAACGGAACGGTGGAAAGTTGCATGGCAATATATCTCGGAATGGCTATGGAAATGCCATAATAGGTAGGTATGGTGGCTGTTTTGAGGAAGGTATATGGTGGGTTTAAGGTACCGACGAAAGTTGCGCGGTACTAGAGAGGCTGGCAATGGTGGAAGGGTGAGAGTGCGTATAATCCATGGACTCAACATTAGTCATAAAGAACTCACATACTTATTTCAAAAATCTATTAGTTATCGAAACAAAGTACTACGCGCATGCTCCTAGGGGGATATATTGGTAGGAAAAGACCATCGCTCGTCCCCGACCGCCACTCATAAGGAAGACAATCAATAAATAAACTATGCTCTGACTTCATCACATAACGGTTCACCATACGTGCATGCTACGGGAATCACAAACTTCAACACAAGTATTTCTCAAATTCACAACTACTCAACTAGCATGACTCTAATATTACCATCCTCATATCTCAAAACAATCATCAAGTATCAAACTTCTCATAGTATTCAATGCACTCTATATGAAAGTTTTTATTATATCCCTCTTGGATGCCCATCATATTAGGACTAATTTCATAACCAAAGCAAATTACCATGCTGTTCTAAAGACTCTCAAAATAATATAAGTGAAGCATGAGAGTTCATCTATTTCTGCAAAATAAAACCACCACCGTGCTCTAAAAAGATATAAGTGAAGCACTAGAGCAATGACAAACTACTCCGAAAGATATAAGTGAAGATCAATGAGTAGTCGAATAATTGTGCAACTATATGAAGACTCTATAACATTTAATAATTTCAGATCTTGGTATTTTATTCAAACAGCAAGCAAAACTAAATAAAATAAAATGACACTCCAAGCAAAACACATATCATGTGGTAAATAAAAATATAGCTCCAAGTAAAGTTACCGATGAACGAAGACGAAAGAGGGGATGCCTTCCGGGGCATCCCCAAGCTTAGGCTCTTGGTTCTCCTTGAGTATTTCCTTGGGGTGCCATGGGAATCCCCAATCTTAGGCTCTTGCCACTCCTTATTCCATAATCCATCGAATCTTTACCCAAAACATGAAAACTTCACAACACAAAACTTAACAGAAAACTCAAAAGTTCCGTTAGCGAAAGAAAACAGAACACCAATTCAAGGTACTGTAATGAAATCATTCCTTATTTATATTGGTGTTAAACCTACTGTATTCCAACTTCTCTATGGTTTATAAACTCTTTTACTAGCCATAGATTCATTAAAATAAGCAAACAACACACGAAAAACAGAATCTGTCAAAAACAGAACAGTCTGTAGTAATCTGTAACTAACGCAAACTTCTTGAACCCAAAAAATTCTAAAATAAATTTCTGTACGTGAGGAATTTATCTATTAATCATCTGCAAAAAGAATTAACTAAATAGCACTCTCCAAATAAAAATGGCAGCAATTCTCGTGAGCGCTAAAGTTTCTGTTTTTTACAGCATGATCGCAAAGACTTCACCCAAGTCTTCCCAAAGGTTCTACTTGCCACAAACACTAATTATGTGGTGACCCGACCCGAATGGATCAAGTCTACTGTGCTCGGGTGTCATCCCTGGATCAGTAATGCTGACACCACACAGTACATCGAAGGATTTATAGCAGAGTGGCAATCACACACTTATTACATCGTTGTCTCAAAGAGAACTTATTACAATAAAAATGGCTTAAGGCCATCTAATAACGATAACAGCGGAAGACTCGGAAGATAAATGGGTCCATCAACTCCAGCGGCATCACTGAGTATAGAACCACGACCTAAAAACACCTTACTCGTCGTCTGAAAAGTCTGCAACATGAGAAGTTGCAGCCCGAAAACGGGTCAGCACATGGAATATGCTGGCAATGTAACACATAGAGAGTAATGGAATGAAACAGCTATACTATATGCATATATGGCTGGTGGAAAGCTCTATGGTTACAGTTTTACGTAAAGCCAAATTTTCCCTACTGCAAAGGAATAAATTTTATTTAACTATCATGGTGGTCGTGAAACATCGAGAATGGTTGACAGCATTCCGATCCCAATTAAGTGAACAATTAAAACCCAACAATATTAATTAGAAGTAACATGATGAGATTCACATGATATTCAAGTACTAGATACTCAAGTTGTCCATAACCGGGGACACGGCTAATCATGATTAGTTTGTACACTCTGCAGAGGTTTGCGCACTTTTCCCCACAAGACTCGATCGCCTCCGTTTGGTTTCTCGCACTACAGGGTGTTTGAGAAGACGGATGACCGAGACATAGTCTTTCAGAGGCGCTAGCACCTTACGATCGGGTAGACCGGTACACCTACATCCCCTACATCTGCTAGTCCACCACTGTAAGAGTTCGCACAACTTAATCAACTATGCCAGAGCCCATAATGGCTTGTGGCTGCACACGGAAGTTTCTAGCATGAAAGATCTTATGATCCCTTTGAGCCTGGGTGGCGGTCCAAAATAAAACAGGCAAGTCCTGATAGACATCAGGTGCCTCAATCCACCCAGATGTGTGTTTAAGTTGCCACCTTAGATAATCCATTAATTAACAATACTCACATCTGTCATGGATAACTCTCACCCAATCCACGTCTACTAGCATAGCATGGCATAATAAGCAAACGTAGAAGTAACTCCCAAAGGTTTCATAATAATACAGGTAATAGGTACTACCTCATCTACTCCCCATCCCACAATTTAATTAGATCCTAATCATGCAATGTGAGAGGATTGATCTAATGCAATAAAACATGGGTTGTAGAAAAGGTATGATCAAAGTGTTACTTGCCTTGCTGATGATCCGCAAGACCTAGGGAATCGAAGTAACAAGCGGCGCAATCCGGGTGATCTATCATAGACAAACAACAAGCATACAATAAGTACTAATCTAATGCACAGGTAAAACTCGAACAAAAGAACGAACCAGATAGTTCAACTTAAGAACTCCGGTTGCAAAGAAAGAACGAACCGAACAAAGAAACGGAAAACAAACGGCGGAAGAAAACAACTCGGTTCTAGCAAGTTGAATCTAGGTCAAATTTTACCGGGGCAAAAACTTGTTTAAGTTGATTAGACGGAACGGCGGTTTCAAAACGAAACTCCAGGCGCTTGAATCACCTGATTCCGATAAACGAGCGGGAAGAAAGACTAGAACGAAGATCGGATCTGAGATCGCGATCGCGGAAAAGACGCGGAATAAATCCGACGAGAAAGAAAACGAAGAACGGTTAAACAAACGGACGTTCGTTAACCGGGAAAAATCGGTGATCACGTTCGTTGAGACGAACAGTCCGAAAGAAGAACGAAAACCGATCTAGGGTTTTCGGAAAAGAAACCGAAAAAAATGGAAGAAAAAGAAAAGAATCGGAGAGAAAACAGAACGGCTCTTTTAGGGAAAACCGGACCGGGAAAGAAAAAGAGAGGCGCGGCTACCTCGGGAGGCGGGCTCCGGGCGGCGGCGGCTAAGGCGGCGGCTTGGGGCTGCGCGCTGCTGCTTGCTGCGGCTTAGGAGGAGAGAGGCTTGGGGTTTTGATGTGAGGAGAGGGGGGGGGGGTGCTTGGGTATTTATACTAGGGAGGGGGAGGGGGCAAGAAAAAGATTAGGAATAGGAAAGAAAAAGAGGAAACGGAGTAGGACTAAAGTCCTACTAGGACTCCAAAAGGGGCGGCGGCGGCGGCCTCCTGGCGCCTGGCGCGCGCGGCGCGGGCGATGGCCTGGCCGGCCGGCTGCTGGCTGGGCCTTGGCCCAGGGCGCTGCAAGATTTTTTTTTAAACGGTTACGCGCGCAGAAAAACAAAAGAAAGAAAATCTAAACGAACTCCAAAATTCCTAAAGTAAATTTTCCCCGACTCCTAAAAATGAGTCGAACAAAATGAACTTTTCTCCGGGCCTAAAATGCAATTTTTGAAAACACGCATTTTTCCCTATCCAAATAAAATGCAAATAAACACCGAAAAACAAAATTTGATCTATTTATTAAATCTTCATTTTTCCTCAATTTTGGGAAAGTCATATTATTCCCCTCTCTCATATTTTGATATATTGGAAAAATAATTGAAGATGAAATAAATAAATCAAATGATCCTCTTTTCCAAAATTTGAGAGAACTCAAATATGAAAATAACGAAATCTCCAACTCTCTCCGTGGGTCCTTGAGTTGCGTGAAATTTCTAGGATCAACCAAAATGCATGAAAATATGATATGCATGATGATCTAGTGTATAACATTCCAAATTGAAAATTTGGGATGTTACAAACCTACCCCCCTTAAGATGAATCTCGCCCTCGAGATTCGGGTTGGCTAGAAAATAGGTGAGGGTGGTCCTTGAGCAAATCTTCTTCTCTCTCCCAGGTGGCTTCATCCTCTGAGTGGTGGTTCCACTGAACTTTGCAAAACTTGATAACCTTGCTGCGAGTAACCCTGCTGGCATAATCGAGAATCTTGACTGGCTTCTCCTCATACGTTAGGTCATCCTTTAACTGAATCGCTTCAAGCGGTACTGTATCTCTTAGCAGTACCTCCGCCATTTCGGCGTGACATTTCTTCAGCTGAGAAACATGGAATACATCATGAACTCCTGACAGTCCCTCTGGTAATTCCAACTTATAAGCGACTTCTCCCATATGTTTCAAGATCTTAAACGGTCCAACGAAACGCGGTGCTAACTTTCCCTTAACTCCAAAGCGCTTAACTCCTCGAAGTGGGGATACTAGAAGATACTCTGTCTCCGGTTTCGTAAACTGTCTCCTTGCGTTTTGAGTCTACGTAACTCTTCTGCCTGGACTGGGCTACCTTGAGCCTATCGCAAATCAACTTAACTTTCCGTTCAGACTCCTTAATCAAATCTGGTCCAAAGAATTGACGGTCTCCAACTTCGTCCCATGACAACGGTGTCCTGCACCTCCTTCCGTATAAAGCTTCAAAAGGTGCCATCTTCAAACTAGTTTGGTAACTGTTGTTATAAGAAACTCCGCATACGGCAAGTTATCATCCCAACTAGATCCATAATCTAGTGCACAAGCTCTCAGCATATCTTCCAAAATCTGATTGACTCTCTCGGTCTGTCCATCCGTCTGTGGGTGGAAAGCTGTGCTGAACTCCAGCCTGGTTCCTAACGTTTCATGCAACTGATTCCAAAACTTTGAGGTAAACTGGGTTCCTCTATCTGATACGATACTCCTCGGAAATCCATGCAAACAAATGATCCTAGTCATGTATATCTTTGCCAACTTAGCACTGGTGTAAGTGGTCTTAACTGGAATAAAATGTGCTACCTTCGTCAAACGATCAACTACTACCCATATCGAGTCATAGCCTGCTTTCGTCCTGGGTAGTCCTGTGATAAAATCCATGCCTATCTTATCCCACTTCCATTCGGGTATCGGCAATGGTTGTAACAATCCTGCTGGCTTCTGATGCTCCGCCTTTACTCTCTGACATACGTCACAAACTGCTACATATGCTGCAATATCCTTCTTCATTCCGGTCCACCAGAATGTTTCCTTCAAATCCCAATACATCTTGGTATTCCCTGGGTGAATCGAATACGGTGAATCATGTGCCTCTTGCAAAATCAACTTCCTGATCTCCGGGTCATTTGGCACATAAACACGGTCCTCAAACCATAAGGTATCGTGCTCATCCTCACGAAATACCTTTGCTTTTCCTTCGCTCAATTTCTCTTTGATAGCAGCAATCTCCTTGTCAGATTTCTGAGCTTCTCTGATTTTATCCATCAATGTTGACTGAATCTCCAATGCGGCTACATAGCCTCTCGGAACTATTTCCAAACATAGCTCACGAAGGTTTTCTGCTAACTCCTTGGGTATTTTCCCCGTCACTAGGGTATTGACATGGCTCTTACGGCTCAATGTGTCAGCTACTACATTAGCTTTTCCGGGATGGTAATGCAATCTCATGTCATAATCCTTGATGAGCTCCAACCATCTCCTTTGTCAGAGGTTCAACTCCTTCTGAGTGAAAATATACTTCAAACTCTTGTGATCCGTGTACACCTCACAATGATTTCCAATGAGGAAATGTCTCCACGTTTTCAACGCATGCACTACGGCTGCTAACTCCAAATCACGCGTGGCATAATTCAACTCATGAGGCTTCAGTTGCCATGAAGCATACGAAACAACTCTCCCTTCCTGCATAAGCACTGCTCCAAGTCCTCGACGTGAAGCGTCGCAATACACCTCATAATCCTTGGTCTGATCTGGCAAAATCAATACTGGTGAGGTAACCAAACGTTTCTTCAACTCCTGGAAACTAGCCTCACACTCCTCGGTCCATTTGAACTTAGTATCCTTCTTCAACAACTCCGTCATAGGCTTCGCAATCTTTGAGAAATTCTCAATGAATCTCCGGTAGTATCCTGCGAGTCCAAGAAAACTTCGGATCTCTCCAACTGTCGTTGGTGATTCCCATTCGGTTACGGTCTCAACCTTAGTGGGGTCAACTGCTATACCTTCTCCGGATATAACGTGTCCGAGAAATCCAACTTCCTTCAACCAAAACTCACATTTGCTGAATTTGGCGTATAACTGATGTTCCCTTAGTTTCTCCAAAACCAAACGCAAATGTTCCTTATGCTCCTCTTCATTCTTTGAATAAACCAGAATGTCATCAATGAACACTACGACGAACTTATCCAAAAACTCCATAAACACTTTGTTCATCAGGTTCATAAAATAGGCAGGTGCGTTAGTCAATCCAAATGACATAACGGTATACTCATACAGTCCATATCTTGTGGTGAATGCTGTCTTAGGTATGTCCTGCTCCCGAATCTTCAATTGATGGTACCCTGATCGCAAATCGATCTTGGAAAACACTTTAGCTCCTTGCAACCGATCAAACAGATCGTTGATCATTGGCAGTGGGTACTTGTTCTTGATGGTTACTTCATTCAATCCCCGATAATCTACAACCATCCTTAATGATCCATCCTTCTTTTCCACTAGAAGTACGGGTGATCCCCAAGGCGAAGAACTTGGGCGAATGTAACCTTTATCCAATAACTCCTTAATCTGATTCTTAATCTCCACCAAATCCTTTGCTGGCATCCTATATGGTCTCTTTGATATTGGCCCAGTGCCTGGCAATAACTCAATCAAAAACTCAATGTCTCTATCCGGTGGCATGCCTGGTAATTCCTCAGGAAATACATCAGGAAAATCCTTTACCACTGGTACTTCCTCCTGCACAACTCCTGTTAGGCAGTTCACTTGTGTCCTGTTTGGCACATGCTGGGATACATACTTGATCCTTCTTCCTTCTGGTGTGGTAAGCAAAATTGTCTTACTGGCGCAATCGATGTTTCCTCCATACATCGACAGCCAATCCATACCAAGAATCACATCCAAACCTTGGGATTCCAGAATAATTAAATCCATTGGGAAAACATGCCTTCCTATACTTAATGGCACTTGAAAACATCCTTGCCTGGCCATGTACTCTGCTCCTGGTGAGCTTACTAGCATAGGTGTTTTAAGAATCCTAGTGGGCAGGCTATACTTTTCCACAAATCCCCTTGATATGTATGAATGCGATGCACCAGTATCAAAAAGAACGAGTGCAGTAAATGACTTAACCAAAAACTTACCGATTACTGCATCGGGCTGATCTTCAATCTCCTTCACATTAACGTGGTTCACCTGTCCCCTGTTGAAAGGGTTCGGCTTCTTCCCAGAGCTTCCATTGCCATTTCCATTCTGGCCTTCAGGACATTCATTTGCATAATGCCCTGGCTTCGAACACTTATAGCAAGTGACGTGGCTCAGGTCCTTCTTAGCTGGGGTGGATGGGGTGGTCCGGTTCTGGCCGTTGCTTCCTCCATTCCCGTTACCATTCTTGTGGCCATTATGGTGGTGCGAGCTACCTCCTCCATGGGTGTGCTGAAACTGAAATCCCGGTTTAGGGGTAAAACGGGGCTTCTGCTGGGCTCCAGAGTTATACTTCCCCTGTCCATACTTCCTCTTACGGTTCTCAATCTGCTGTTGCTTCCCTTCAATCATGATGGCACGATCTACCAACTCCTGGTAGTTGTTGAAACTTGCTACCATCAACTACATGCTTAGCTCATCATTCAATCCTTCCAGAAACTTCTCCTGCTTAGCTACATCCGTAGCAACGTCATCTGGGGCATAACGTGCTAACTTGCTGAAGTCGTCAACGTACTGGCCAACTGTCCTTCCTCCTTGGCGTAAGTTGCGAAACTCACGCTTCTTTATGGCCATAGCTCCTGCTGAAACATGGGCAGTGCGGAAAGCTTGCTGAAACTGATCCCATGTGACAGTGTCAACTGGGTAAGTGGCTGTGAAATTCTCCCACCATGCTGCCGCGGGTCCGTCAAGCTGGTGAGCGGAAAACTTCACTTTCTCACCATCCGTGCATCCTGCAGTGGTCAACTCCCTTCCTATCTTGCGGAGCCAATCATCTGCTACTATTGGCTCGGTGCTACTGGACAATACCGGCGGATTCAGCCTAAGGAAACGGGCTAAGTGGTCAACAGGTGGTGGTGATGGTGGGTTGTTGTTGTTGTTGTTCTGCTGGTTCTAGACTAACATCTGCATCAATTGATTCTGCTGCTGGATCAACTGAGTGAGCTCCGGTGGGAATCCATTGTCACGTCTCGGAGGCATCTGAGGGTTTAGAAAAGACGAGAATTGAGAATAGAGTGAGGTCTAAAGGGAAAACACTACCCCAATGCACATGAGCAAATGCACACAAAAATCACTTCATTCAATCAAACAAGGGCTTACAAACGATCTAAAACTATCGCAAAAGTGCTCGAACTATAATTTTTACATGGTGGATTACTACTACTATTTGGTGGTCATCTAGAAATTTGAACCGGTGGAAGACTCCATGATATCTGCTCCAGCTTCGTCTTCAAAGTCGGGTTCACTTGGATCCGAATCGGTGTCGTCGATGATGATGTAGTTGTCCGGACATGCGACGTACTCGTCTTCCTCTTTGGATGCTAACTTCCTCTTGAGTTCTTCAATCTCCTGCTTAAGATCGCCATTGTGCCTTGCTAGAGCTACGATCTCGTCCATGTAGTCCTTGCGTGTAGACTTCAGTTCTCCTTCTAGCTCGATGATCCTTGCCTTCGCATTCTTCAACTCTATCATATCATTGCACATCTGGTTCTCGTGGCGTCGAATGTGCTGGTTTAACTCCTAGATGAATGATGCAATGGATCTATCCTTCTTGGTGCTGACTAACTCCCATTGTTCATCTCGGCGTCCGCAAATCTGGTAGATAGTGTCCTTGAGGTCTTTCTTGATAAACTTCTCCAATGCGTCCTATGGTGATATGAGCTGCCATGCTCCTTCCCAGACTCCAGGTTGGTGCATTGAAAACACTATCTATAGGCTTCGTGATTGGCGCGAATGTCCTTCCCGGAACATGAGCATGAATCTTCCAGTGCTCCTCTTCAGGCAGAGTGGCGTTGAAGGTTCCCGTGAAGCTTGGTAATCCAATGTTCAGGTACTTGGTGACTTCCTTCAGGTGAAATCCAAATGGTGTGCCTTCATCCGGTTGAGCGTACTTAATCTTCGCGTGCGTCATCCTAAAAGAGTAGAAAAGATGAGGAGTTAGAAAATGAGAAGAGAATGGTAACCTATGGCTTTAACTTAGTGGTCGTGTCCTACAGTCAGCGTGTGCTCTAATACCATCTCTGTGGCGACCCGACCCGAATGGATCAAGTCTATTGTGCTCGGGTGTCATCCCTGGATCAGTAATGCTGACACCACACAGTACATCGAAGGATTTATAGCAGAGTGGCAATCACACACTTATTACATCGTTGTCTCAAAGAGAACTTATTACAATAAAAATGGCTTAAGGCCATCTAATAATGATAACAGCGGAAGACTCGGAAGATAAATGGGTCCATCAACTCCAGCGGCATCACTGAGTATAGAACCACGACCTAAAAACACCTTACTCGTCGTCTGAAAAGTCTGCAACATGAGAAGTTGCAGCCCGAAAACGGGTCAGCACATGGAATATGCTGGCAATGTAACACATAGAGAGTAATGGAATGAAACAGCTATACTATATGCATATATGGCTAGTGGAAAGCTCTATGGTTACAGTTTTGCGTAAAGCCAAATTTTCCCTACTGCAAAGGAATAAATTTTATTTAACTATCATGGTGGTTGTGAAACATCGAGAATGGTTGACAGCATTCCGATCCCAATTAAGTGAACAATTAAAACCCAACAATATTAATTAGAAGTAACATGATGAGATTCACATGATATTCAAGTACTAGATACTCAAGTTGTCCATAACCGGGGACACGGCTAATCATGATTAGTTTGTACACTCTGCAGAGGTTTGCGCACTTTTCCCCACAAGACTCGATCGCCTCCGTTTGGTTTCTCGCACTACAGGGTGTTTGAGAAGACGGATGACCGAGACATAGTCTTTCAGAGGCGCTAGCACCTTACGATCGGGTAGACCGGTACACCTACATCCCCTACATCTGCTAGTCCACCACTGTAAGAGTTCGCACAACTTAATCAACTATGCCAGAGCCCATAATGGCTTGTGGCTGCACACGGAAGTTTCTAGCATGAAAGATCTTATGATCCCTTTGAGCCTGGGTGGCGGTCCAAAATAAAACAGGCAAGTCCTGATAGACATCAGGTGCCTCAATCCACCCAGATGTGTGTTTAAGTTGCCACCTTAGATAAACCATTAATTAACAATACTCACATCTGTCATGGATAACTCTCACCCAATCCACGTCTACTAGCATAGCATGGCATAATAAGCAAACGTAGAAGTAACTCCCAAAGGTTTCATAATAATACAGGTAATAGGTACTACCTCATCTACTCCCCATCCCACAATTTAATTAGATCCTAATCATGCAATGTGAGAGGATTGATCTAATGCAATAAAACATGGGTTGTAGAAAAGGTATGATCAAAGTGTTACTTGCCTTGCTGATGATCCGCGAGACCTAGGGAATCGAAGTAACAAGCGGCGCAATCCGGGTGATCTATCATAGACAAACAACAAGCATACAATAAGTACTCATCTAATGCACAGGTAAAACTCGAACAAAAGAACGAACCAGATAGTTCAACTTAAGAACTCCGGTTGCAAAGAAAGAACGAACCGAACAAAGAAACGGAAAACAAACGGCGGAAGAAAACAACTCGGTTCTAGCAAGTTGAATCTAGGTCAAATTTTACCGGGGCAAAAACTTGTTTAAGTTGATTAGACGGAACGGCGGTTTCAAAACGAAACTCCAGGCGCTTGAATCACCTAATTCCGATAAACGAGCGGGAAGAAAGACTAGAACGAAGATCGGATCTGAGATCGCGATCGCGGAAAAGACGCGGAATAAATCCGACGAGAAAGAAAACAAAGAACGGTTAAACGAACGGATGTTCGTTAACCGGGAAAAATCGGTGATCACGTTCGTTGAGACGAACGGTCCGAAAGAAGAATGAAAACCGATCTAGGGTTTTCGGAAAAGAAACCGAAAAAAACGGAAGAAAAAGAAAAGAATCGGAGAGAACACGGAACGGTTCTTTTAGGAAAAACCGGACCGGGGAAGAAAAAGAGAGGCGCGGCTACCTCGGGAGGCGGGCTCCGGGTGGCGGCTAAGGGCGGTGGCGGTGGCTATGCAGCGGCGGCGGCGGCTAAGGCGGCGGCTTGGGGCTGCGCGCTGCTGCTTGCTGCGGCTTAGGAGGAGAGAGGCTTGGGGTTTTGATGTGAGGAGAGGGGGGGGGTGCTTGGGTATTTATAGTAGGGAGGGGGAGGGGTTTTCTTGGGGGAGGGGGCAAGAAAAAGAGTAGGAATAGGAAAGAAAAAGAGGAAACGGAGTAGGACTAAAGTCCTACTAGGACTCCAAAAGGGGCGGCGGCGGCGGCCTCCTGGCGCCTGGCGCGCGCGGCGCGGGCGATGGCCTGGCCGGCCGGCTGCTGGCTGGGCCTTGGCCCAGGGCGCTGCAAGATTTTTTTTTAAACGGTTACGCGCGCAGAAAAACAAAAGAAAGAAAATCTAAACGAACTCCAAAATTCCTAAAGTAAATTTTCCCCGACTCCTAAAAATGAGTCGAACAAAATGAACTTTTCTCCGGGCCTAAAATGCAATTTTTGAAAACACGCATTTTTCCCTATCCAAATAAAATGCAAATAAACACCGGAAAACAAAATTTGATCTATTTATTAAATCTTCATTTTTCCTCAATTTTGGGAAAGTCATATTATTCCCCTCTCTCATATTTTGATATATTGGAAAAATAATTGAAGATGAAATAAATAAATCAAATGATCCTCTTTTCCAAAATTTGAGAGAACTCAAATATGAAAATAACGAAATCTCCAACTCTCTCCGTGGGTCCTTGAGTTGCGTGAAATTTCTAGGATCAACCAAAATGCATGAAAATATGATATGCATGATGATCTAGTGTATAACATTCCAAATTGAAAATTTGGGATGTTACAAATTAAAACATAAAACCACATCTAAACAGAGGCTAGATGAATTATTTATTACTAAACAGGAACAAAAATCAAGGAACAAAAATAAAATTGGGTTGCCTCCCAACAAGCGCTATCGTTTAACGCCCCTAGCTAGGCACGATGATTTCAATGATGCTCACATAAAGGATAAGAATTGGAACATAAAGAGAGCATCATGAAGAATATGACTAATACATTTAAGTCTAACCCACTTCCTATTCATAGGGATTTTGTGAGCAAACAACTTGTGGGAACAAGAATCAACTTGCATAGGAAGGTAAAACAAGGAGAACTTCAAAACTTTAAGCACATAGAGAGGAAGCTTGATATTATTGCAATCCCTACAAGCATATATTCCTCCCTCATAATAATTTTCAGTAGCATCATGAATTAATTCAACAATATAACCAGCACCTAAAGCATTATTTTCATGATCTACAAGCATATAAATTTTATTACTCTCCACACAAGCAAAAATCTTCTCATGAATAATAGTGGGAGCAAACTCAACAAAATAATTATCATGTGAGGCATAATCCAATTGAAAACTAAAATCATGAGGACAAGTTTCATGGTTATCATTATTCTTTATAGCATACAATTCATCACAATAATCATCATAGATAGCAATTTTGTTCTCATAATCAATTGGAACCTCTTCCGAAATAGTGGATTCATCACAAAATAAAGGCATGACCTCTCCAAATCCACTTTCATCAATATAATCATCATAAATAGGAGGCATGCTTTCTTCATAATAAATTTTCTCATCAGGACTTGGGGGACAAAAATATCATCTTCATCAAACATAGCTTCCCCAAGCTTGTGGCTTTGCATATCATTAGCATCATGGATATTCAAGGAATTCATACTAACAACATTGCAATCATGCTCATCATTCAAATATTTAGTGCCAAACATTCTAATGCATTCTTCTTCTAGCACTTGATCACAATTATCGGAATCCATATTCTCATGATAGATATTAAAAAGATAAAGCGTATGAGGCAAAGTTAATTCCATTTTTTAATTTTCTTTTATAAACTAAACTAGTGATAAAACAAGAAACTAAAAGACTCGATTGCAAGATCTAAAGATATACCTTCAAGCGCTAACCTCCCCGGCAACGATGCCACAAAAGAGCTTGATGTCTACTACACAACCTACTTCTTGTAGACGTTGTTGGGCCTCCAAGTGCAGAGGTTTGTAGGACAGTAGCAAATTTCCCTCAAGTGGATGACCTAAGGTTTATAAATCCGTAGGAGGCGTAGGATGAAGATGGTCTCTCTCAAGAAACCCTGCAACCAAATAACAAAGAGTCTCTTGTGTCCCCAACACACCCAATACAATGGTAAATTGTATAGGTGCACTAGTTCGGCGAAGAGATGGTGATACAAGTGGTATATGGATAGTAGATAAAGGTTTTTGTAATCTGAAAATATAAAAACAGCAAGGTAAGTAATGATAAAAGTGAGCGTAAACGGTATTGCAATGCATTGAAACAAGGCCTAGGGTTCATACTTTCACTAGTGCAAGTCCTCTCAACAATACTAACATAATTGGATCACATAACTATCCCTCAACATGCAACAAAGAGTCACTCCAAAGTCACTAATAGCGGAGAACAAACGAAGAGATTATGGTAGGGTACGAAACCACCTCAAAGTTATTCTTTCCAATCAATCCGTTGGGCTATTCCTATAAGTTTCACAAACAGCCCTAGAGTTCATACTAGAATAACACCTTAAGACACAAATCAACCAAAACCCTAATGTCACCTAGATACTCCAATGTCACCTCAAGTATCTGTGGGTATGATTATACGATATGCATCACACAATCTCAGATTCATCTATTCAACCAACAAATAGAACCTCAAAGAGTGCCGCAAAGTTTCTACCGGAGAATCATGACGAAAACGTGTGCCAAACCCTATGCATAGGTTAATGAGCGGAACCCGCAAGTTGGTCACCAAAACATACATCAAGTGAATCACGTGATATCCCATTGTCACCACAGATATGCACGGCAAGACATACATTAAGTGTTCTCAAATCTTTAAAGACTCAATCTGATAAGATAACTTCAAAGGGGAAACTCAATCCATTAAAAGAGAGTAGAGGGGGAGGAGAAACATAAGATCCAACTATAATAGCAAAGCTCGCGATACATCAAGATCGTGCCAAATCAAGAACACGAGAGAGAGAGAGAGAGATCAAACACATAGCTACGGGTACATACCCTCAGCCCCGAGGGAGAACTACTCCCTCCTCGTCATGGAGAGCACCGGGATGATGAAGATGGCCACCAGAGAGGGATTGCCCCCTCCGGCAGGGTGCCAGAACGGGTTTAGATTGGCTTTCGGTGGCTACGGAGGCTTCTGGCGGCGGAACTCCCGATCTATTGTGCTCCCTGATCGTTTTAGGGTATATGGAGATATATAGGCGGAAGAAGTGTGTCAGGGGGGCCACGAGGGGCCCACGAGGGTGGAGGGCACGCTCAGGGGGGTGGGCGCGCCCCTGCCTCATGGCTTCCTCGTTGATCCCCTGACGTGCACTCCAAGTCTTCTGGGCTTCTTCTGATCCAAAAAGAAGTTCCGTGAAGTTTCAGGTCAATTGGACTCTGTTTGATTTTCCTTTTTTGCGATATTCTAAAACAAGGAAAAAACAGAAACTGGCACTGGGCTCTGGGTTAATAGGTTAGTCCCAAAAATCATATAAAATAGCATATAAATGCATATAAAACGTCCAAGGTTGATAATATAATAGCATGGAACAATCAAAAATTATAGATACGTTGGAGACGTATCATGGGTGAACAAATTACTGTCGAGCAATTGATAGAAAAGCGCAAAGTTATGATTATATCCAAGGCAATGATTATGTAATATAGGCATCACGTCCGTGTCAAGTAGACCGACTCCTGCCTGCATCTACTACTATTACTCCACACCTCGATCGACTCCTCCCTACATCTAGAGTATTAAGTTCATGAAGAACAGAGTAACGCTTTAAGTAAGATGACATGATGTAGATGAATAAACTCAAGCAATATGATGTAAACCCCATCTTTTTATCCTCGATGGCAGCAACACAATACATGCCTCGCTACCCCTACTTTGTCACTCGGTGAGGACACCGCAAAATTGAACCCAAAGCTAAGCACTTATCCCGTTGCAAGAAAAACCAATCTAGTTGGACAAACTAAATCGATAGTTCAAAGAGAATTACAAAGATATCAAATCATGCATATAATAATTCAGAGAATATTCAAATAATATTCATAGATAATCTAATCATAAATCCATAATTAATCGAATCTCGACAAACACATCGCAAAAGAAGATTACATCGGATAGATCTCCAAGAACATCAAGGAGAACATGGTATTGAGAATCAAAGAGAGAGAAGAAGTCATCTAGCTACTAGCTATGGACCTGTAGGTCTGAGGTAAACTACTCACGCTTCATCAGAAGGGCAATAGAGTTGATGTAGATGCCCTCCATGATCGAATCCCCCTCCGACAAGATGCCAGAAAAGGCCCCAAGATGGGATCTCGCGGGAACAGAAGGTTGCGGCAGTGGAAAAGTGTTTTTGTGGGTGCTTCTGGAGGTTCGGGAATATATGTGAATATATAGAAGGAAGAACTAGGTCAGGGGGGTCACGAGGGGCCCACAAGGTAGGGGCTGCGGGAGTCCTAGATCTGGGGGTCCTCAGGTGTCCGGCCTATTCGATATGGGCCGGACTCATGGACCATGAAGATAAATAGAAGACTATCACCCGTGTACGGGTGTGACTCCTGTATGCGTGGACGGCAAGTTTGGTGTCCGGATGTATTATTTACTTCTTCTACAAACCAACTCTGTACAACCATAGGCCCCTCCGGTGTGTATATAAATCGTGGGGTTTAGTCTGTAGAGACTATTAGAATAATCATAGGCTAGACAGCTTGGGTTTAGCCATTACGGTCTCGAGGTAGATCATCTCTTGTAACCCCTATACTCATCGAATACAATCAAGCAGGATGTAGGGTTTTAACTCCTTTAAGAGGGCCCGAACCTGGGTAAACATCGTGTCTCTATTGTTCCCTGTTACCATTGATCCTTAGACTCACGGCTTGGGCCCCCCTACCCGAGATCTAACGGTTTTGACACCAAAATTGGTGCTTTCATTGAGAGCTCTGTCATGTCGTCATAAAAAGTGATCTATGGCCCGCCTTGTCATCAACAACAATATCACCTCTGGAAGGAGCCTAACTTCAGGACAGGTCCTCCAGCTCCGCGGTTTCACCATGGGTGCCCGCACTACCATCAAGCCGACGGCGCCCCCCGCGATCGCCAAACATCACCTTCGCATTGGTCTCGAACACTCCTAAAAGATGGATCCGACGGACATCTCATCCTTAAACGAGCTGCTAGATCGCATCGCCGCACTTGGGCTTTCAACGGACTATGATCAGATCGGGCTTAAACCTGACCAGAGGGAAATCAATTCCCCGCCGATCACTCACCTGGTGGCGGTCATCGAGGAACGAGCCGAAAACTCTTCTTCCCCTTAGTTAAAAACCTGCTACGTTCGGATCTCCAAACCCATTGAACCGGATACTCTTCCTTTGAATGAGACTCTGCCTCCCTCGAACTCAGGGTCGGGCTTAGGTTTCGAGGTACGTTTGGATCCCCCCGGACCCGAACGAGTGACCTCGGAGATTTTACAAGCTCCAGACACAATTTTGGGTCGGGATTCAAGTTTTAGCACACTCACCCACCACAACTAATACTCTCCAAGTAATTCAGGCCCTCCAGACATATATGACCTGATGTATGTATGGCAACAACCTCAGGAAATGGTCCATCACTTTGGGGCCAAGTTCCTACTTGTCAAAAACAAGATTAAAGATTGTTGCGATGATGATGCAATCTCGGTCTTTCATCACAATTGTACCGATGAGGGAATTCGGAATGCCCCCGACCGCCGTCGCATACAGAGTTTCACGGAACTATCGCATGCCATATGGAAGTACTGCGTGATGGAAAGCACATGGAAGGCCCAAAAATCCAATTGGAACCTGCTGCCTTTAAGCGGTACACTGCCCGGGCAAAACGGGTACACCCTTACGAGGCATCCGATCATAAGCCCGTCGGCAAGAAAAACAAACCCTTTTTGGGATACAGGTCCGTTCTTGACGAACTTCTCGACAAAACCTGTCAAATACATGCGACGCCGAACACCGAACCAACTCACAGCCTTCGCGCATGTTGGGTACTCCAGCAGGTGGCTACAAGTAGCTAGATCATCCTCACCACCGCTACTCCAGAGAAGCATTCTCCGGAGGATGACGATCTTAACGTCTTCATGATCTTCGGGACTTTCTCTTCAAATAATCAATGTAAGAGGGCAGTCCGTGACCTCGCCAAAATTCACCAAGTAACCACAATGGGCCCATGGAACGACGCGGCAATAACCTTCACCGTGGGTGACGAACCAAGGGCCCGATCAGTCCGAGCACCCGCCGCCTTGGTTCTAAACCCAATTGTGGACGGCTTCCGACTTACCAAAGTGCTCATGGACGGCAGCAGTGGGCTTAACCTCATCTACAAGGACACGCTCGACAAAATGCATATTGACAGAGCATGCATCGAGCAAAGTAGTACCACCTTTCGAGGCATCATCCCCAGTCGAGAAGCACGATGCTCGGGGAAAATCAAACTTGAAGTAGTATTCAGCACGCTTGAGAATTACAGGTCTGAAGAGTTGCTCTTCCACATGGCTCCCTTCAATAGCAGATATCACGCCCTTTTAGGGAGGGACGCTTTCTCACGCTTCCAAGCCATACCCCATTACAGGTAAATGAAGCTTAAAATGCTAGGGCCCAATGGAATAATCACAGTTACGAGTGATCCGGATAAAGCACTCCGCACCAAAAAAACCGCATCCTTGGCCCTTGAGGCACTATCTAAAGCTCTTGCGGCCAAAGAACTAACCACCCTGCGATCCACGGTGGACAAGGATGACGTGATTCTCGATAAGAGACCTAAATCCACCTCCTTCAAGTCAATAGATGAAATAGTTAAATTTCAAGTACACCCAACGGATCCTAATAAAACAACGTCCATTGGAGCACAGCTGGATCCAATGGTAGATGCCGCCCTATGCGTGTTCCTACACAAGAATTGGGATATCTTTGCCTGGCACCCTTTGGACATGCCCGAGATCCCACGCAGACTAGACGAACACAGCCTCAACATAATCAAGGGATTCAGACCAGTCAAGCAAACATTGTGGCGATTTTCCGAGCCCAGATGACAAGCTATGGGAGAGGATCTAGCCAAACTACTTGAAGTCGGGTTGATCAGAGAAATCAAACACCCGGACTAGCTAGCCAACTTGGTCATGGTGCCAAAGAAGGATAAATCTTGGCGCCTTTGCGTCGATTTCAAGGACCTCAATAAGGCTTGCCCTAGAGACCCCATCCCGTTGCCCCGCATTGACCAGATTATTGATGCGACTGCAGGACACAATTCATTGTGTTTCCTCGATGCTTACTCCGGATACCATCAGATTAAAATGAAGGAGTTCAACCAGGCCGCAACAGCGTTCATCACCCCGTACGAGCCTTTCTGTTTCAACACTATGCCTTTTGGGCTTAAAAACGCTGGTGCCACTTACCAACGCATGATTCAAACATGCTTGGAAAAACAAATTGGCAAGACAGTTGAAGCGTATGTGGACGACGTGGTCATCAAGACTAAACACTTTGAATCATTGGTGGATGATCTCCGCCTCACATTTGACAACCTCCGAACATACGACATACGGCTCAATCCGGAAAAATGTGTTTTCAGCGTCCCAGCCGGAAAGCTACTGGGGTTCATCGTCTCCAATAGGAATTGAAGCAAACCCATCCAAAATCCGAGCCTTGTCGCAACTAGCCATACCAACAGACTTAAAGCAGGTCCAAAAACTAGCAGGGTGTGTGGCAACTTTGAGCCGCTTCATCTCCAGATTAGGAGAAAAAGCATTACCACTATATAGACTGCTTAGACACACCAACAACTTTGAGTGGACGGATGCGGCTACAGCCGGATTGGAAGAAATAAAAACCTTATTAGCAGGCAACCCAATCCTAGCCACCCCAAGTGTTGGCGAGCCTATGTTGCTTTATATGCAACTCACCAGGTAGTGAGCGTTGTACTCGTAGTCGAGCGAGGGGAAGAGGGACATAAATTCCCCCATCCAGAAACCAGTGTGCCACGTATTAGAGGTCCTCACACCATGAAAATCCCGATACCCTCACTACCAAAAGATAGCTTACACGGTCTTTATGGCATCCCGAAAACTACGACACTATTTTCAAGAGTGTTCAATCACGGTAGCATCCAAAGTGCCACTCAACGACATCATAAACAATAGGGATGCCACCGGCCACATAGCTAAATGGGCCATTAAGCTCTTACCGTTTGAAATAACATACAAGTCGCCGAGCTATTAAATCTCAGGTGCTGGCCGACTACATCGCTGAGTGGATGGAAGCCGAGCTCCCTAAAGAGTACAGTTCTTACTCCAACTGGATCATGCACTTCAATGGCTCTAAAATGCTAGCCGGACTGGGGGCTGGTATCATTTTGACATCCCCTACGGGGGACACAGTCCGCTATGTGCTGCAAATCATCTATACAGACTTCAATAACGCAGCCGAATATGAGGCACTTCTACATGGTCTCCGCATGGCTGTCTCCATGGGCATACAATGCCTCGAGGTGCAAGGCGGTTCGAACCTCGCAATATATCAGGTAAATGGAGAGTTTGATGCAAAAGATCCAAAAATGGCGGCATATCAAAACGTCATATTTAAAATATCGACTCGGTTCGTGGGGCTTGAATTTCATCACGTCGCTCGAGACAGTAATCAGGCAACAGACATACTCGCTTGAATGGGCTCCAAGCGCAACCCCGTCCCCCCTAATACCTTTGTGGAAAGGCTCTTCAAGCCATCCGTGGTATGGCAGGACGAGAGCGGAGACGCTAGTACGGACCTGAGCACACCCCCATCAGCCGAACACAATACAGATATCATCGGGGATTCAGATTCCGAAGTAACGACCCTCTGCTCATGAGATCATGGTTGTTATTTTTCCATGGACCGAACCCTTCCTGGCCTACCTTAATAGGCAGGAGCTTCCGGATGATCAAAACGAGGCTCGTCGCATTGTTCGGCGCTCTAAATCCTACAAAGTTCACGAGGGTGAACTATACAAGAAAAGCACTACAGGAGTCCTCCAAAGGTGCATCTCCGAAGAGGAGGGGCGGCAACTCTTGGCTGAAATACATGCTGGTCTGGGCAGCCATCACGCCGCAACTCGGGCTCTCGTAAGCAAAGTCTTCCGAACAAGTTTTTCTGGCCAACAGCCCAAGCAGACACACAAGCCCTTGTCCAACATTGTGTGGGATGTCAGCTTTTCACCAATCAAAGTCATATGCCTCCCACTGCCTTAAGAAGAATCCCCATCACTTGGCCCTCCGCGGTCTGGGGGCTCGATATGGTCGGACCCCTTAAAGGGGGAAGCCACAAAAAGAAATATTTACTGGTTATGGTGGATAAATTCACTAAGTGGATCGAGGCCAAACCAGTCAAAACGACCGAAACAGGGCCAGTGATTGACTTTATATCCGGCGTGGTACACCGCTATGGTGTCCCGCACAGCATCATTACTGATAATGGCTCCAATTTTACGGTCGATGTGGTGAAAAGCTAGTGTGCTAACTTGGGCATTAAACTTGACTACGCATACGTCTACCACCCTCAAACTAACGGTCAAGTTGAACGGGCCAATGGCTTGATAATGAGCGGCATTAAACCTAGACTGGTGCGCTCCCTACGGGAGTTAGATAAGCACTGGGTTGGGGAACTTGATTCCATACTATAGGGGCTGTAGACTAAGCCTAATCGAACGACCGAATACACACCCTTCTTCATGGTTTACGGCGCAGAAGTTGTCTTGTCCTGCGACATTATTCATGACTCACCTCGAGTGCGCATGTACGAAGAGCGAGAAGCCGAGCTTGATCGGTAGGACAACCTAGACGGCCTTGAAGAGGAGTGTGATATTGCACAAGCCTGATCTGCATTTTACCAACAATAGGCCAGGGATACCAAAGTAGAGAAGTGCGGGCCAAGACATATAATGTCGGCGAGCTCGTCTTGGGTCTCCCGGAGAAGAAGAAGGATAAGCTTAAACAAAAATGGGAAGGCCCCTTCATCATAGATGAAGTTCTCATAGGAGGAGCCTATTGCCTTTGTAATGCATCGGATAATCGCCTTTAGCCGAATCCATGGAATGATGCTCGGCTCCGACGATTCTACGGATAGTTCAGTCAAACTCCTTTTTATTTTTCTTTGACTAGGTTCCTTTTTCTCCTCTCCTATTTTTTATTTTTTCCTTTTTATCCCAGGGTATGTTCGGATCTACCGAACTATTAGGGGTAAGCATCTTTAAATGTATATACCCCCATTATAGCTTGGGGCTTCTTTGACGAAGCTTCTTACCAAAAGCTTGTCACTTTTATGGTTTACGTCATTTGCTCTATACATATTTGACATTATATGCACCTCTATGATTTAAGTTTTTGCCAAGCCGGGTTGCTTTGCTCCTGTGTTTATACCTTATGTTCCCGATTGTTCGGCTAGGGTGTAAAGGGAGTACCTCTACGATTGTTACAACCGGGTAATCCGGATCTATACCTCAGATGGGTGAAGCCAAAAGCTAGCGTTCTTAAGAGAATAATTGGTCGGCAAGCAATGACAGATTGTCTACGTTTATGTAATCCTTATAACAAATATGGGATAGGCTCCCCGTAATTCAGATCAAATCCTAGGCATGCATAATTAAGCATGCCGGCCCAAGGAAAGGAACCCTTAACGGAACTATTTTCTGTGGAAGATGTTTCTCATGTTAAATAGTAATATAACATAACTCTCTGAACAAATTTTGTTTGTTTGAGCAATATGACCGAATTGCCTGGTTTCCGGACATAATGAATGTTTATTACATTCCAACATGGTATCCAAAAACACTCCAACTTCTTGGTTCGGAGATGAAGCCGAAGGCCTGCGATGACAAATTTTGACATGTTCGGTTGGAGATAAGTTCGATGGTAAAGTACATTGCTCAATTGAATCGAACGACTACTCTTTATCAATGTCATCTATAAGACTGTCTAAGCTACAGTCTTCTTGCGAGTATTTCGCAGCTATCTTCACTTGGTCATATACCAAACTCATGGGAATCTCTTTTCCATCCAGTCCCTGAGGTCCAACTCGGGCCATGTGATTCGGATCGAGCCCGATGTAGCACGTTTTCACCATCGCCCATGCCTCTTGTGCACCTTCCCGACATGCGGACGCCTTCCATAGCTCAAAACGGCGCCGGGAACCTTTGAACAGGTTTGCCAACCCCTCCATACTTTCTGGAGGGGCATCGGATGGCCATAAAGCTTTAGCCATGCTTCTCATGGCTTTCCGGGGCCTCTCATGCACCACAGACAGCTCTTTTAGCATGTCACCTCAAAATCCGGATACTTCTTCTTCAGGTCGCCCGGTTAACAGACTTGCAACAAAAGCATTATAAAAATCCGAATTAGGGCATGCTATGAGTCCCTTGGATAGTTCAAAAGGTCATGCCGAATATGCCACCTTTCAACTTCTTATTCTCTTTTTGCGCATTCGATAATTGAGCCTTTAAAGCTCTTTATCTCTTCAGCTTGTTTATCCTTTTCCTCCTCGAGTTTGTTCTTTTGATCACTGGTCATTGTGGCTTTTTTCATTTCTTTGAGCTCTGTGGTGGCGGCATTCAGCTCTGTCTGGCTCGTTTTCAGCTCCTGGGACAGCGTTGTTCTTCTCTCTGAGAACCTGCGGTCATAACAATCCTTAAATCGGTTGGCCTAACCGCTTCAAGTCTCGGGGCTACTGGCATATATCTATTAAATTTGCACAGACTATTACCTGCATATCCTTTGAAAAAAGTTGAGTAACTCCAGCAAGTCCATCCCGGGCGGCTCGGATGTATGCATCCACGGAGCTGAGGGTAGTAAATTCCTGCTCAAAAAAAGCTGGAGCACGCATAGCCTCTTTTAGTCGTCGATGATTCATCACACTCTCCACCTCGGAATTCATGACGGATACGTCATCCGAATCTTCATGAGGAGGTTGATCTGGCATTGCTTCTGCATCAGCTCTCTTCTTGGTTCATGAGTCCGGAGCCGAATTAGCTGATGCTCGGCTAGTAGGGCGTTTGGACACGGTTTGCCGTGTGCCCCTCCTGAAATATGATGGGAGGAAGAAATGTAACAATCTGATCTCATGCCTAGGCACATGTCAAAGGACATACCTCTTTGAAGAAGGAGGAGGCTCGACGGCACTCCCAGTATCCTTGCGTTTTGAAGACTCCCCCCGCATAGATGTTGTCCTCCTAGAGGCCACCCGTGATGGAGTGTGGCGCATTGAGTGTCGATCCTATAAAACACAACTCAGTGTGAGGGGTGAGACGTAGGTGCCCCCCCCTTCGAAGATGATTTCCTAATACTTATAATGGAGAAAGGGAAAAGAGGGGGGGGTAGTCGGCCATGATAGCCACTTCCGAGCCGTCAAGGCTCACTTGATAAAAGACTCCATCATCAAACTCTATGAATATATCCGGATCCTCACGGAAGCCGGGGTCTTTGTTGCAAGCATAATCCTCTGGCTGTGGGGAGGGGCAATGAATATTCTTAACCACCTTCCTCCATGTCTGCTTTAAGACAACCAGAACAATTTAATTAGAATACCTCGATAACAAGGTAAAATAGTGCTGATAATCACAAACTTACCAATTCAATGGGGTTATACATGGAGAAACCTTCGTGGCAATTTAAACGAATGAAGTCTTCTCCCCCCTTATAAAGATCAGCCAGGATGATGGCCAGTTCGGTTGGGGTATCTGGGCCCTTGTGCCTATAATGAGACGCGTTGTCCTCTCTGGTGTAACACCATAAAGGGGTCACTCTGGACTGGAGGGGCTGGATACATCGCTTTATCACAATGGCCCTGACTTCGATTATCGAAAGTTCGGAATGAGCAAGTAATCTGACCTTGCTGACCAACCTCTTCACTTCCGCATTGTCTTCTTCTTTGGGACTCCGGCGGCGCCAATTGAGGCGCTTCTTCAAAGGAGCACTGGAAAATTCAGAGAGTCCATGCCGAACTGGGTCCGGAATGGGAACGTCTTCAATATAAAACCATTTCGAAGACCATTCTTGGGATACCTCCTTGGGAGTTCCGACAGGGTAACCTAATCCGGCTATGCGCCATACTTCGGCGCCGCCCACTTCAAATATGGAACCCCCTCGATGACGAGGGACGAGGCAATAGAACTTTATCCATAGTTCAAAATGAGCCTCGCAGCCTAAAAACAGTTCACAGAGAGCGACAAAGCCCGAGATGTGCAGGATAGAACTTGGTGTGAGGTTGTGCAGTTGGATCCCATAGAATTTCAATAGACCTCTGAGAAAGGGGTGGATCGGAAATCCTAAGCGTCGCAGGAGAAACGATACGAAGCACACCCTCTCCTCCTTGTTGGGGTTGGGGAAGTTCTCCGCTAGCAAAATATTGCCAATCGAGGCCAATCCCGCTCGCACAGGGACTAGATCTGCGAGAGGGAGATATCCTTGCGCTTGAAGTCAATTCAGATGGAGGTGAGACACTGAACAACTTCGCCAATCACCCTCTTGAGGGCCATGTGGGCGCGAGGAAGAGCTAGGAGCGCTCGCCATGCTTTGAAGTCTTTCGTGGTTTGCTCCTATGTTGTTTGTGTGATGTGGGATGGCATTTAGGGGATCTAACATCCTTATATAGATGTCGCCCGCGCGTGATAAGGGGGTTATTTGTAAAAATTATGGACCATTCGCATTCGCTCGGCATGTGGAAATCGAGGCGACAACAAGAAGGAATCGTAAAGGCAGAACATGGAGGTCAAAGCCGAACTATCATCAATCCGGAGTATGGTGAAGAACCTGCCTTGCAAAGCCGAGGACATAAACCGGATGCTACATCATCATTGAAGGCAAGTTCAGGGGCTACTGAGGGAGTCCTGGATTTGGGGGTCCTCAGGTGTCCGGCCTATTTGATATGGGCTGGACTCATGGGCCATGAAGATAAAACAGAAGACTATCCCCCATGTCCGGGTGGGACTCCTGTATGCGTGGACGGCAAGTTTGGTGTCCAGATATATTGTTTCCTTCTTCTATGAACCGACTCTGTACAACCCTAGGCCCCTCCGGTGTGTATATAAACCACGGGGTTTAGTCCGTAGCGACTATCAGAATAATCATAGGCTAGACAGGTAGGGTTTAGCCATTACGGTCTCGAGGTAGATCAACTCTTGTAACCCCTATACTCATCGAATACAATCAAACAGGACGTAGGGTTTTACCTCCTTCAAGAGGGCCCGAACCTGGGTAAACATCATGTCTCTATTGTTCCATGTTACCATTGATCCTTAGACTCACACCTTGGGCCCCCCTACCCGAGATCTACCGGTTTTGACATCGACAGGGGGGCCCCTAGGGCACACCCTCCACCCTTTTCGCCGCCTCATGGCTCTTCTGACTTGAACTCCAAGTCTCCTGGGTGTCTTTTGGTCCAAGAAAACTCATCATGAAACTTTTATTCCGTTTGGACTCCGTTTGATATTCCTTTTCCATGACGCTAAAAAACAAGGAAAAAACTGAAACTGGCACTGGCACTGGGCTCTAGTTTAATAGGTTAGTCCCAAAGTTAATATAAAATATCATATTAATGCATATAAAACATCCAAAACAGATAATATAATAGCATGGAACAATCAAAAATTATAAATACGTCGGAGACATATCAATCTCCTCTAGCGCCGCAACATTAGTAGTTGCGGCCAGAGAAGATGTCAGTGACGTTAAGAATTCACACCACTTCAAATAATGGCCTACAGAACGAGATCCTTCACAGGTTTCTTTAAAAAACCTTGCAGATTCTCGGGGGCTACTACTAAGATGGCATACTTAAGATAAGGACTAAATCCAATTTACGAGAAAAGAGTATTACATGACTTACCTCAAAGCCCGTCTGATGGCCTTGGACAGCGTCGTTCAGTCCGGATTGGACGAACCGAACACCCAACATGACCGCACTCATGAGAGTGTGGTGCCCGTCAACGATGACAGAGTTGTTCACCAACTCCTCCGGCGCATCCGGCCAGCTAGACGCTGCCCGTTTGGAGGTGTTTGGCGCTGGCATTGGCTCCCCAACCCCTTCTCCGCTAGAGGGAGGAACCTGTGTTGTTAAGGGTCTTGGGGGCTCAGGAGCGGATTATGTCTACTATGCAATCTTCTTCTTTTAGACTCGTGATGGGCCTCCAAGAGCAGAGTTTTGTAGGACAGTAGCAAATTTCCCTCAAGTGGATGACCTAAGTTTTACCAATCCTTGGGAGGCGTAGGATGAAGTTGGACTCTCTCAAACAACCCTGCAACCAAATAACAAAGAGTCTCTTGTGTCCCCAACACACCCAATACAATGGTAAATTGTATAGGTGCACTAGTTCGGCGAAGAGATGGTGATACAAGTGCAATATGGATGGTAGATATAGGTTTTTGTAATCTTAAAATATAAAAACAACAAGGTAACTAGTAACAAAAGTAAGCGAAAACGGTATTGCAATGCTTGGAAACAAGGCCTAGGGTTCATAATTTCACTAGTGCAAGTTCTCTCAACAATGATAACATAAATAAATCATATGGCAATTCTTCAACATGCTACAAAAGTCACTCCAAAGTTCCTATCACGGAGAACATAAGATGAAATTGCTTGTAGGGTACGAAACCACCTCAGAGTTATTCTTTCCGATCAATCCATTGAGCTATTCCTATAAGTGTCACAAACAACCCTAGAGTTCATAGTAAAATAACACCATATGATACACACCAATCAACCCTAATGTCACCTAGATACTCCAATGTCACCACAAGTATCCGTGGGTCAATTATACGATATGCACCAAACAACTTCAGATTCATAATATTCAATCCAACACAAAGAAACTTAAAGAGTGCCCCAAGATTCCTAACAGAGAAACAAGGACGAAAACGTGCATTAACCCCTATGCATAGATTAGCCCAATGTCACCTCGGTAATCCGCGAGTTGAGTGCCAAAACATACATCAAGTGAATCAATAGAACACCCTACTGTCACCAGGGGTATCCCATGCAAGACATACATCAAGTGTTCTCAGATCCATAATAGTATTCAATCTAATAATAGTGAAACCTCAAAGGTAAAACTCAATTCATCACAAGAAGGTAGAGGGGGAGAAACACCATATGATCCAACTATAGTAACAAAGCTCGCGGTACATCAAGATCGTGTCATATCAAGAACATGAGAGAGAGATCAAACACATAGCTACTGGTACATACCCTCGGTCCCGAGGGTGAACTACCCCCTCCTCTTCATGGAGACCGTCGGGATGATGAAGATGTCCACCAGTGATGGTTTCCCCCTCCGGCAGGGTGCCGGAACGGGCCCCCGATTGGTTTTCATGGCAACAGAGGCTTGCGGCACGGAACTCCCGATCTAGGTTTCTTTCTGGGGGTTTCTGGATTTATAGGAATTTTTGGCGTCGATTTCAAGTCAGGGGGGTCCACGAGGCAGCGCCAAGGCAGGGGCGCCCTCCACCCTTGTGGATGCCTTGTGGCTCCTCCGGTCCATCTCCGATATTTCGTGGGCTTCTTTTGGTCCATAAGAAATCGTCGTGAAGTTTCAGCTCGTTTGGACTACGTTCGGTATTCCTTTTCTGAGAAACTCAAAAACAAGGAAAAAATAAAACTGGCACTGGGCTCTAGGTTAATATGTTAGTCCAAAAAATAATATAAAATAGAATATAAAACATCGAAGATGGATAATATAATAGCATGGAACAATCACAAATTATAGATACGTTGAAGACGTATCAGCGGACGGTTGAGGGGGTCCGGGTGGTCCGGACTCCCTTCCCGCATCGGCCAGGATGGATGCGCCCTCCTGGTCTTCGGCGACCAAGGTGTTAGCCTCGGCCATTACGATGTCAACCTCCCCCTCTGTGTTTGGAGGAGGAGAGTCCTTCAGGATAACACCTCCCCGATCTATTCCGGGATCGGGGGAGGCACAGATCGCGACATGGACCCGTTGTCCACCAGATCGGCGGGTGGGGACGTCCCCTCCGAGGTTTGCTCGGTGGGGCAGTCACATGGAGGGATACAATTTTGAAGAGTTAGCCTCCAATCAGAATGAATTACTGAAAAACGAGGTAGTTGAAAATATGGATCCATACCTGCTGGACGGAGGCTTGACCCTGGGTCCCTTCTATGGGATCTCCTCGGACGCTTCGGACTCCTCATTCGAGTTGTCAGACAAGACCAGCTTGGGTCGGCACTGCCTCTTCAGAACTTGAGGGTTGAACCTCTTCGACATCTTCGGACGCCACCCTCTTTTTGGAGTGCGAGGAGGCGCTCTCCTCCTCGTCCTCATCCTCGTCTCCATCCTGTACGAATGAGGCCGCAACGTCTCCAGACCGATTGCCCGAACGAGCCCTACGGAAGAGGCCCTCACTGGCCTCCGGTCCCTCCGCTTTCTTGCCCTTCTTGTCGGGCGCCTTGTAGGGCACCACGACCAACAACTTTTCTAGCTTCGAATCGAGGCCCCTCTGGCAGCGGCGCCGAACCGTTGATCTTCTCGGCCTTGGCAAGTGTGACACCCCCGATTTGACCGTACACTAATCATACACGCAAATGTGTACGATCAAGATCAAGGACTCACGGGAAGATATCACAACACATCTCTAGACACAAAACAAAATAATACAAGCTTTATATTACAAGCCAGGGACCTCAAGGGCTTGAATACATAAGCTCGAATGCACAAGAGTCAGCGGAAAAAATAATATCTGAGTACAGACATAAGTTAAACAAGTTTGCCTTAAGAAGGCTAGCACAAAAGTAGCAACAATCAAAAAGGCAAGGCCTCCTGCCTGGGACCTCCTAACTACTCCTCACAGTCAAACTCTGTGTAGAACCATCCTCGGGATCCTCTGGCTCCTGGACTCCATCATATGATCGCAGTAACTGGGAAAAGGGGAAAAAGAAGTAGGAAAGCAACCGTGAGTACTCATCCAAAGTACTCGCAAGCAAGGATCTACACTACATATGCATTGGTATCGATGAAATGGGTAGTATTTGTGGACTGAACTGCAGAATGCTAGAATAAGAGGGGCATAACTAGTCCTATCGAAGGCTACGCTTCTGGCAGCCTTCATCTTGAAGCATATAGAAGAGAGTAGATGGTAAGTTCACCAAGTATCATCGCATAGCATAATCCTACCCGGCGATCCTCTCCTCGTCGCCCTGTGAGAGAGCGATCGCCGGGTTGTATCTGGCACTTGGAAGGGTGTGTTTTATTAAGTATCTGGTTCTAGTTGTCATAAGGTCGAGGTACAACTCCGGGTCATCCTTTTACCGAGGGACACGGCTATTTGAATAGATAAACTTCCCTGCGGGGGTGCACCACATTTCCCAACACACTCGATCGCCTTTGGCCGGGCGGGCGGTTCGCGGAACGCACACAGGTCGCGTGGTCCAGTGGGAGGAGCGCGGCGGAGCGTCTAGGGGGTGGCTGGAGCTTATGGGTGCGCGCGGGGGAGCTCGGGTGAGCGGGCGGAGTGTGGCGGTAACCTAGCTCGATCAAGCTCGGGGTCGTGGTTGTAGGGAACTGCACAGAGGTTCGAGGACACGAACGGCATCGCCACAAGGCCCTGAGCACGCCCACGTGCTTGGCCGTCCAGGAGGAGGTGACGACAGCAAGTGCAACGGCGGTGACGAACTACGATGACGATGGTAGCGATAGCAGGAGACAGAGGGCGAGTTCAGGGGAGGGGGAAACGAGTGGAAGCTCAACGCGGAGGCACACGGTGGCCCGATGAAAGCTTAGTAGCAGCACAACGACGACAATCGTCGATGGCGTGACGATGGCCAAAGGTAGAAGACGACGTCGATCCCTGCGTTGAGGTGATCTCCCGCTCGAGCTGCTCCTCAAAGTCGATGTAGACGGAGCACAATAAGCTACTGCAGAGGCCTCAGCCGATAAGGTGGACAATGGACACGAAGATGACGATGGACATGGCGGGCGGAGCTCGGGTGTGTGTGGGAGGAAGAAAACGGCGCGGGGAGAAGGGGGTGGACGACTAGGGTTCCTCCAGGGCGTCGGGATGGTCTTATAGACGGCAGGGAGGTAGCGGATGGACGGCGCGTGCACCCTGCCGGCAATGGAGCCGGTGGATGGCCGCCATGCCCTTTGTCTGTACAAGGAAGGGGATGACTGGGGGAGGTGGGCTGGGCCTTTCCCAGCCCACATGGGCCTAGTGTACTGTAGATTAGGTCATTTACTTTTTCTCTACTGTTTTTCTTATTTCTGCTACTATTTTGTATTATTTTGGGATACTAAAGGAGTTTTGTTTAATATAATACTTGCCACATAAAATATGGACAATAGTGTAGTGTTGCTCAAAAAGTTCCAGAGCATTTTGTAGAGTTCAAATATTATTAGAAATTGAAAAGGTCATTTAAATTATTGCGGTTCCACTATTTTGGTTGCTAGGGTAAATTTTGGGAAATCACTAATGTTGGTTTTATTTATATAATAGCTTTGGGATTTTTTGCAATATTCTGGACACTTTTGTTTTGCTGTTTGGACAATTAATATTTTGTATCATATATAAAAAATGAAATTGGGGTTGAAATATTTCTTAATCATTTTTCTTAGGGCATAATGATGATGACTTGGCATCATTAGTGTGGAGTTACTGCAGCATGATTCTCGGGGTGTTACAGTGAGCCAGCCCTACAAAATCCACATTAAAAGGTTTGGTTCAAACCGTATGATGCAAATGTTTGAACTCATGTTAAGACAAGTATCGCTCACCTTCTTTGGAGGGTTTGCAGCATCGAGGCTGATGTCCTCCCCTTCAACCGGCCAGTTCTTCTGTGACTTGAATAGCTGGCCCCACACTTTCTTATGGGTCGTGCCGAAGAGGTGCTACACGATGGCTGAATCTTCAAGGTCGTACTCCCACATCGGCTTGGCCCTCTCATGGCAGGGGAGGAGTCGACGATGGAGCATGATATGAATCACGTCAACTAGCTTCACGTCGGTCTCCATTACGCTGACAACGCGCTTCTCTAGCACCTTCAAATCGTCAGCGGACCCCCAGTCTGGGCTCTTGTTGATCCATGATGCAAGCCTGGTAGGGGGTCCGGATCTGAATGCGGGAGCCACCGCCCAGCCGGCTCCCCGTGGCTCGGTGATATAGAACCATTCCTTCTGCCACATTCTGACGGTGTCAACAAAGTGGCCCTTTGGCCACTGGACCCGCGTCAGCTTGTTGAGCATGGCCCCGCCACAGTCCGTCTGTTCGTCGCCAACCACCTTGGGCTTGATGTTGAATACATTTAGCCACAGGCCAAAGTGTGGCTGGACTCTGAGGAAGGCCTCACAAAATATAATGAAGGACGAGATGTGGAGGAGGGAGTTGGGGGCTAGATCATGAAAATCTAGACCATAGAAGAACATCAACCCCCGCACAAAGGGGTGCAGGGGAAATCCAAGCCCCCTAAGGAAATGAGGAGGAATACGACCCTTTCGCCCGGCTCGGGCATAGGGATGATCTGGCCCTCTTCGGGGGGCTGATGGGTAATGTCGGCCGACAAATAGCCGGCCTCTTTTAGCTTCATGATGTCGCCGTCGGTGATGGTGGAGGCGTCCCACTTCCCGTTAGCGCCGAATCCAGCCATGGATGGGTACGGAGTAGGATTTTCTATGGAGGAAGAGAAACGGGGCGCTGGAGCTTTGAGGATTTGCATGAGCGGAAGGTGGAAGAAGGCATGGGATGCTGACTACAGTAGCTCCCCCTTTATATGTTGAGCCAGGGGTCCCTTTTTCCACGCCATTGGCTCTTCCACTTCCCAATATGCCCGCAACGTTATGTGTGGGGAGGGGAATTGAAATCATTGATCATATCCCCCGAAAGGCAGGACACGATCTCCACCTCGAGAAGACGTGCCAAACGTGGCGTTAGTCTCGAGCCGCGCTTCGAGAAATAGTAACTGCTCGGCGTTATGACCAGACGCGACTCTTCGTTGCAAGAGAAAAAGTTGTCAGGCGAAGGCATTGTTTACACTTGAACAATTTTATTATTATTTTTGCCTTCGTTGCTAAGGAAGATAGCCGTTTTAGGTTTCGGGCATCACTTGGTTCCGAACATAAACAAAGCACACTGAAGAACTCGCCTCGCAAGCCGAAGACTATTGGGTGAGTGGATGCCAGAAACAAGCCTTGGCGTTGGAGGCAAGTTCAGGGGGCTACTGAGGGAGTTATGGACTGAGGGGTCCTCGGGATGCCGGCCCATCGAATATGGGCCGGACTGGCGAATCCGCATAATGATAGGAGATCTATGAAGCCGTGTGTACCCTCCAAGTCAAGAATAGGCAGGATCTCTTTATCCCTTATTGTAATCTATCTCTGGTATCCCTAACTGGAAGATTGTGGATGTCGCCTAGAGGGGGGTGAATAGGCGCTTTTAAAATAATTACGGTTTAGGCTTGAACAAATGCAGAATAAACCTAGTCGTTAATTTGTCAAGCACAAAACCTACAACAACTAGGCTCACCTATGTGCACCAACAACTTATGCTACGCAAGATAAGCAACTATGTGATAGCAAGATATATGACAAAGAACAATATGGCTATCACAAAGTAAAGTGCATAAGTAAAGGGCTCGGGTAAGAGATAACCGAGGCACGCGGAGACGACGGTGTATCCCGAAGTTCACACCCTTGCGGATGCTAATCTCCGTTTGGAGCGATGTGGAGGCACAATGCTCCCCAAGAAGCCACTAGGGCCACCGTAATCTCCTCACGCCCTCGCACAGTGCAAGATGTCGTGATTCCACTAAGGGACCCTTGAGGGCGGTAACCGAACCCGTACAAATGGTGACCCTTGGGGGCGGTCACCGAACCCGTACACTTTGGCAACCCTTGGGGGCGGTCACCGGTACCCGTCAAATTGCTCGGGGCGATCTCCACAACCTAATTGGAGACCCCGACGCTTGCCCGGAGCTTTACACCACAATGATTGAGCTTCGAACACCACCAACCGTCTAGGGCGCCCAAGCACCCAAGAGGAACAAGCTCAAGGATATCAAGCACCCAAGAGTAATAAGCTTCTAACTTGTAACTTCCACGTATCACCGTGGAGAACTCAAACCGATGCACAAATGCAATGGCAAGGGCACACAGTGCCCAAGTCCTTATCTCTCAAATCCCACCAAAGCAACTAATGCTAGGGAGGAAAGTGAGAGGAAGAATAAGAAGGAGAACACCAAGAACTCCAAGATCTAGATCCAAGGGGTTCCCCTCACATAGAGGAGAAAGTGATTGGTGGAAGTGTGCATCTAGATCTCCTCTCTCTTTCCCCTCAAAAACTAGCAAGAATCCATGGAGGGATTGAGAGTTAGCAAGCTCAAAGAAGGTTAACAATGGGGGCAAAAATGAGCTCAAGAGATGGGGAACCATTGGGGAAGAAGACCCCCTTAAATAGGCCCCCACGAATCTGACCGTTATGTGCAAAAAACATAGGAGCGGTACAACCGCTATGAGCACCGGTACAACTGGTAACAGGCAATAAGCGGTACAACCAGCCCGGTACAACCTTTGGACCAATTCTGGAGTGGTACAACTGCTCCAAACACCGGTTGTACAACCTCTCTATGGGGCGGTACAACCTCTCTGTGTAAAACAGGTAATATCAAAACAACCACAACTTTCGCATACGAGCTCCGAATTCGACGAAATCAAGTTTGTTGGAAAGCTAAGGACAAGAGCAAACACAATCTTGATAGAAATATCAAGAAATAGAAATTGAGAAAATACCCAAAATAAAATGGTGAGAACCCTTTCTCAATTAAGACCAGTAAAAACTCCAACACCGAAAACACAAAAGAAGATTAAAAAGAAATCGGTTTTGATGAACTCGAGCTTGTCAAGAAGATGACCATGAGATCCAAATCTCACAAGGAGAAGAACCAAACAAGAAACAGGAGAGATGATGCAATGATGCAATGGATTGAGCTCTCGACGAACGAAACGATCAAGCTACTCACTAGAGATCCCCCCTTGATAGTACGGCAATCGATCCTACAACCCGGTCTCCCAACTACCACTATGAGACCGGTAAAATAGAAAACCTATCAAGGGCAAATCTTTGCCTTGCACATGGTCCACTTGAGCTAGATGATGACGATCTTGACTTCCTCAAGTTGGACCACCTTTCTTGATTGTGTTGGCTCGATGGAGATTAGTTGATTGCTCCCCCATACTCCACTATGGGTGAGCCACTCTTCGGCACATCTCACAATTCCATTGACACCACAATGGACGACAAGCAGCTTCAAGCTTGATTGATCCCCCATACTCCATTATGGGTGAGCCACTCTTTGTGTTGCTCCACTTGAACTTGCACACTGCAAACTTGATGACGATCACCACTTGATGTCATCCTCCATGGGTTGTATGAGATCTTCCTCTTGACGCAAGACCATGGAAACATACCTAACCCCACAAAGAACTCTCGCGTAGACCATGCGTTAGTACACAAAGCGTAATGGACGATGCTTACCATACCATGGGATCACTTGATCCCTCTCGGTACTTCTTTTACGCTTTATGAGTTGATCAACTTGATTCACTCTTGACTTAGTCTTGATCAACCTTGAATATTTCCAACTCGCTTCATTTGGATGATGTCTTGAAGGTAAACATGAATGATCACACAATCTTCTTCTTCAAGGCATGCTTGCAATAAGCTCAACTCTCGCATGACCAATCTTTGGATAATTCCTTGAAAAGCACTTTGGCCATCTCATAAACTCCTTGAAACCAACACATTTACTTCAAGACAATCCTATGGACAAATCCTTCAAATATAACTCAAGGCAACCGTTAGTCCATAGAGATTATCATCAATTACCAAAACCACACATGGGGGCACCGCATGTCCTTTCAATCTCCCCATTTTGGTAATTGATGACAATCACTTTCAAGAGAGTTTATATAAGGAATTATGCATCACCATGCAATGCAACAACCAATAATGCATGTGTTTGAGATGAAAATGCTTAGGAACAAAACCAAAGCAAGAAGAAATAACTCTCTAAACTTATCCACAAAACTCTCTGAAACTTTCCCCCATTGGCATCGATTGCCAAAATGGGAGAAAAGCTTAGAAGGCCAATATAAAAAGTGTTCCTCCATAAATTGTGTATTTCTCAACAAGAGAGTGGAATGCAATACACATATCCAACGGTAAATACTTGGAGGAAGACAGACTATATTGAGGCCCAAAGATTGCAAAAGAATGATATGCCACAAAGACATAGCAAAGAGAGAAACAAGCAATCATGCAATCAAAAGATACCAATTGAAGCAAGCAATCAAAGGATATCAATTGAACCAACTAGACCAAAGATCCTATGAGCCACAAGAAAAAGGATATTACGATATGAGCAAAGGAGTGTTATAAAGAAACTAGAGAAGCTCCTCATGATTTGTGCACACATAAGAATTTTTGTATTTGGATACACAGTACACAAAATAGGATCATAGCTCCCCCAAAATCAATAGAAACTTACAACAAGTGCAAGTGAGCATATAGGAAACTAAGCCCAGCACTTGCAACAAACACATGGTTGAGCAACATGTAAAAGAGGCAACTTAAGGATAGGCTCAACCAAAACCGATGTGTGTGAGTCAAGGCAATGCACTTGAGAAGACTAATGTATGGATGAGCATTAAGCATCAATACAGTCTTGAAAGAATGAGATACACGGTGCAAGGCATGTCATTCCCGCACCCAACTAGTAAACAGGTTCACAAGCTTACTAATAAGCATATAAAGAACCTATGCTTGTGACAACCCATGGTGAAGATATAAAAGGAAGCTTAGTTAAGAGGAGGGATACCAATTAAATTGGCAAAAGCCTCATCATAACAAGCAAGAGAAAAATAATATTCACCACAAAAGAGTGCATCAAGATGCAACGAGATATGACCCGCACTCAAGGCACACACTTTCACGGAGCCACCAAAGAAATAACATGAGAAATAAATGGTGGATGTGAAAGAGAGGGTTATCAACTAGAAATGCAACTTATCTCAAGTGTATAAGATTTCTAGGTAGATGAATCCACAAAGAAGGATGTACACACGAAATAGTTACAAAAAGGAAAGAACAAGATATCCACAAGGAAGTCATAAATATACCAATAAGATATTTGCTTGAAAGCATAGCACAAGGCTAGATATGGTCTTATTGTATATAAATGAATTCCTACCACACAACCATCAAAGACATCACAACTAGCAACATGAGATCATCGTTGGGATGCTTTGAGAAAGGAAACAAGTATCACAAGATATGAAATGAATATCATGCCAAGATGCAACCTACACAAGGTTGAATGCAAGAAAAGAGTGCATGGATAAATACTTGTTACCGAGATATCATTGCAAGGGTGTAGAACAAACCAAATGAAGGTAGTAGATAGTAGTTCATTGATCATCCTAGCTTGACTCCAATAAGCACATGGTGACACCACCTTCCTTTTGAGTGAGCCGAGCATCCAATGCATCTCCAATTGTTCCTAGAACAACAACACAAACAAAATGGTACCCAAACTCATTGGGACCAAAGAGTTAGACACCAATATACATAGGACAAACTCCACATAAATATGTGCGTATAGATATGGACATGAATTTCATGCACATCTCATCCAATTTGAGACTTGGTGGAGTTTCCCCTATATATTGGATCAGAGAAAGAAAGCATGCCAAAGAAAATACATGAAGTAAATATGTATGCTAAAGACTTTCAAGAACCGAAACCAATTGACAAAAAAACCAAGTGAAAAAAAAGATACCAAATGAATAAATCAACACTTGGAGGATGTCCATAATAGATACATCGAGGAATGAGATATCCATTGATACACACTAAATAAAAGATATCAAACTCCCAAAAGAGAGGATGGTTCCAAACAAACCAAGCTCTCTACAAAGTTTCATGATGGCACAAAGTACCAAAAAGAAAACGGCTTGCCTTCCACCAACACACACTTGACAAGGATCACAAGATGAGTGTTTTATAGAAAATAGGATAGCTCCCCCAATACTAGTGCATTATAGATAATTTGCATTTGAATACAAAATGCACAAGGTGGGATCACCACTTTCACTATATCTAGAAAACGCTAAACAAGATCAAGAGATTAACAAGATCCACAAGTGGTAAGGAAGACAATGGGAGTTGACACAAACCTTGGCAAGAGAGAAGGCAAATAAAAGCAAAAGCCAATGTAAAGATGATCAATAAGTTCTACCACACATAAGTGAGTACCAATTGTCAAAAGACAAGAAGTAAATGGAAATAATTTCCGGTGGTAGAAAGCAAGGATATCCAATGTCATCTTCACACCAAGCACAACCAAATTGCAAATTGTAGAGATAACATGCCACCTAGGAATAAGATAATTTGCAATATCAATTCTAGGTGACAATATCTCAAATGTACACATTTTCTAGGCTTGTAATATGCACATAGCATATTACTCCCCCATAATGTGATACCAATTAAAGATACACAAGAGGCAAATAAAAAGATCCAACAAGAGATAGTTAATGGATTATTTAGAATTTGAATTTCTCATGAGAAGACATACCACATAGTGACTAGATAATCTTGTAATATCAATACTAGATGGTATTACTCATGTACACATATTTATAGGATTGTGAGGTGCACAAAGCACATCACTTCCCAAAAATGGGATTTTCCATTAATCTCTCACAAGATCCAACTAAGATACAACCAAGATGCACAAAGGCTCAACGTATTACACACATGTACATGATGTGCAAACCAACAAATAAGCAATTTGGAGACACAACATATACAAACACATGCAAGGAACAAAACCACAACATGCAAAGGGGCAAGTAACTTTCAATGTAAATAATTTAAGTACAAGTTACTGGAAGGAGGCACATTGGATATAGTATAGAAACTTGATAACCCAATTGACTTGGCTTGAGACAATAAGAATGATGAAGTCCCCTTAATTCTTCATAATGTAGCCAAGTCTCCAATGCCCTCCATCAACACCTATTGATCAAGTTTGAGCTTGTTGGTCCCCAACCAAGTTGGGTCCTAAGAGGTTAGTCACAATAGGCTTAGCAACCCAAATGGTTCTTTGCTTGAAACCACTTTGAGTACCAAGAAACTTGGCAAACACATTGCCAACCTTATCGTTCCCAAGAGAATAGATATCATCAATAATAATTGGGTTGGATAAGTTACCACTAGTGCATGAGGAAGCAAGGTGACCTTTCTCACGACATAGGTAGCAACATCTACTCTTCACTTTATTCTCACTTGATTTCTCAACTTGAGAAGCATTAGCTTGAGTTTTCTTGGGAAGAGGCCTTTCTTCAACTTGAGGTTGAGTATGAGAATGAACTTGTGGCCGCTTCCCTTGTTGCTTGTCACTAATTGCCTTCTTCTTCAATGGGCAAGATCTAACATGACGCCCTTCAATCTTGCACTTGAAGCAAACAATCTTGGCCGAATTCTTGACTTGTTCTTGGCCCTTCTTCTTGTTCATCTTGGACTTGTTCTTCTTATTGGAGTTGAATCCAAGTCCACCTTTGTCATTGGGGGATTTTTGCACACTCAAGATATTGTTGAGTGTGGATTTCCCTTCATGACACTTTTCCAAGTCTTTCTTCAAAGAAGTGACTTGGGCCTTGAGCTCTTTGATTTCCTCTACATGGTTAGTATCAACACAAGCACTAGAGGAAGTATAAGCTTCATCGCTAGAGCAACAAGGCAAGGAAAGCAATTCATCACAAGATGTACCAATGTTATGCATGGATGAATCACGAGGACTAGCACAAGGCAATATAGCATTTTGACTAAAAGTAGTGCTAGTATCCACATGAGGCTCACTAGATGTTACCTTAGCAATCATGGCCTCATGAGCTATCTTTAGCACATTATGGGATACTAGAAGATCATCATGAGAGCTTGAGAGCTTTCATGGATTTCTTCCAATTTCCCGTAATTGCTAGATAGCAACTCAAGTTGAGCCCGAAGCTCAACATTCTCCTTCAAAATGGATGTTTCACAAGTAATAGGGTTAGTAGCACAAGCATCATCATTAACAACAATAGGAGAGGACGACTTGGCAAGCTCTTTTAAATATGAAGCTTTAAGTTGTGCATGAGACTCGGTGAGTTTGATGAACTCACTCTTAATGATCCTTGAGCCATTTTCGAGGTGCCCAAAGTCCTCAAGAAGTTTAGCATGCGCAACTTCAAGCTTCTCATTTTTAGTTTCAAAATCATTGGCCACCTCAAGAGCTCTATCATGAGATTCCTTCACTCTAGATAATTCTAGAGCAAAAGTCTCCTCAAGAGATTCCTTGGTGGTTTGTTCAAGTTCAAGAGCTTGAGAGAGGTTCGCAATCTCATTAGCGTAATCACGCTCATGACCTTCCATTTTTTCAATGGCGACCTCAAGCTCCTCTAGATGAGATTCCAACTCCTCTATATATTTCTTGCCCTCAATAGCAATAGACATGATTTCCATGAAGTTAGAACAAGCAATTTTATTCTTATGAAGAGCTTTAAAAATCATTTCCCCCTTAATTTTTAAGGAGGCAACATTATCATTCTCTTCATCATTATCCTCATCATTATTAGCATCAACATCATCAACAAGAGACATATTGGGGTTCAAGGTAGGAGATACCTTTGAAGCCTTGGCCATAAGGCAAACCACAATAGATGATGATGTAAGATCCCTTGAAGCACCATTTAAAACTACATCTTGTTCCATGAAGTGTTGGGTTTCCTCTACATTGTTAGCACAACAACTCGAGGACATACAAGCATTTTTATCATGGCAACAAGATATAGCAAGCATATCATCATGAAATTTAGTCAAGCAATTTCTATAAGATATGCATGGACTATCAACACAAGCATGAGAAACATGTAGGGTTATCGAAGTGTTAAAGTGCAAAGAAGATGCATTACAATAAGATAGTGATGAAGGATCATCCACAATAGGCATACTATCATCATTGCAATGACCAACACTACTCACCATTTCATTACCTTGTGGAAAACCACATGTAGGTGAAGTAGAAGAAGTTGAGAACACAATACGGCCGAAGGTGGAGGGAGAACAATCATCCCCACAAATCTTGGACACACCATATTTATCTTGAAGCTTTGTCCACAACTCATGAGCATCCCAGAACGGCATGAGTTGAAATATAACTACATTGCTCAAAGCATCGAACAACACATTAGAAGCTTGAGCATTGAGATAAGAGTTTTTCTCATCCTCTAAAGATAATCTTTGGGGATCCTTTGGAGGAGAAAAACCCATATCTACAATTCGCTCTAAATTTGGGTCCATGACCCTAAAGAGATTAAGCACACGAATTACCCAAACATTAAAATTTGTGCCATCGAAACTAAGTGTCAGAGAATCCTAATCCCCTACTCGACATCTTTACTCTCTAGGCGGTTAAGCCTAACAAAGAGAGACGAGGCTCTGATACCAATTGAAAGGTCGTGGATGTCGCCTAGAGGGGGGTGAATAGGTGCTTTTAAAATAATTACAGTTTAGGCTTGAACAAATGCAGAATAATCCTAGCCGTTAATTTGTCAAGCACAAAAGCTACAACAACTAGGCTCACCTATGTGCACCAACAACTTATGCTAAGCAAGATAAGCAACTATGTGATAGCAAGATATATGACAAAGAACAATATGGCTATCACAAAGTAAAGTGCATAAGTAAAGGGCTCGGGTAAGAGATAACCAAGGCACACGGAGACGCCGGTGTAGCCCGAAGTTCACACCCTTGCGGATGCTAATCTCCATTTGGAGCGGTGTGGAGGCACAATGCTCCCAAAGAAGCCACTAGGTCCACCGTAATCTCCTCACGCCCTCGCATAATGCAAGATGTCGTGATTCCACTAAGGGACCCTTGAGGGCAGTCACCGAACCCGTACAAATGGCGGCCCTTGGGGGCGGTCACTGATAACCCACAAGTATAGGGGATCGCAACTGAAAGGATCGATATGGTTGACTAGAGGGGGGGTGAATAGGCAACTAACAATTTTTAGCTTTTCTTTAACAAGTTAAACTTTGCATCAAAAAGGTTGTCTAGAAATGCAACTAGGTGAGCAACCTATATGATGCAACGAGGATAGGTACACAAGCAAGCAAGAGATATGAAACAAGTAAGCTTGCTTAAATAAAGGCACGAGATAACTAAGAGGAGAGATGGTGGAGACGAGGATGTGTTGCCGAAGTTCCTTCCCTTTGAGAGGAAGTACGTCTCCGTTGGAGCGGTGTGGAGGCACAATGCTCCCCAAGAAGCCACTAGGGCCACCGTATTCTCCTCACGCCCTCACACAATGCGAGATGCCGTGATTCCACTATTGGTGCCCTTGAAGGCGGCTACCGAACCTTTACAAACAAGGTTGGGGCTCTCTCCACAACTTAATTGGAGGCTCCCAACAAAACCACGAAGCTTCACCACAATGGAATATGGCTCCGAGGTGACCTCAACCGTCTAGGGTGCTCAAACACCCAAGAGCAACAAAATCCACACAAGAAAGTATGGGGGAACCAAATATCCTTTGGTGGAAGTGTAGATCTAGGTCTCCTCCTTCAATCCCTAGCAAATCAACAAGTTTGAGTGGCTAGAGAGAGAGAGATCGGGCAAGAGACCTTGAAGGGCATCAATGGTGGAGTGAGAGAGGTCAAAGGTGGGAGTGGTAGGTGGGAGAAGCCCCCTTAAGTAGTCTCCCCACAATTCCAACCGTTACTGCGTTTTTGCACTGCAGCGATACAACCAGTCCTCGTCCCGGTACAACCGGGGCTCACGGTGTAACAGCAGAACCCTACCAAGCGGTACAACCGGACAGGCGGGCAGTAGTACCGGCTAAGAAAGATAACCGGACTAACCGCCTGGCTACCGCACAACCACCGCATCAAAACAGGAGCTTGACCGGTACTTGGGCGGTGCCTGGCTGGAACAACCGCATGGCCTTGAGCTCTTGGGCGGCTAAGTTCTGAGCGGAAGAACCGCTCGGACCACCGGTGGTACCAGTCATCGCGGAATGACCGGACCAACCGGGCCACTACCGCCCAAGAACAGCATCAAACCAGAGGCGAGAGCGGTACTTGAGCGGTACATGGACGGAACCACCGCCCTAGCTGTTGCAGAGCATGGTGGCGGTACCACCGCCCGGAGGCAGCGGTACAACCGCTCGAGCAAAAGCTGGTGAGCGACAAGACCCAGCGGTACAACCGCTCCAGAGAGCGGTACAACCGCTGGGCAGAAACAGTGAGCAGGAAAGAGGGGAAGAGGCAAGGAAAACTCTCTCTCTCACACACACCTGAGGAAGGCAAAGAGAGGGTGAGAAAAGTGTACGTGAATTGATTCCCCCAGAGCTTCCTAATGAGGATTCCCTCTTGATAGTACGGGTACTCTACGACCAAAGAAAATAAAAACGTAGAGGACACGTCTTCGATCTTTTCCTTCGAGAGGTAATAGCAATCCGATGTAAGCCTAAGCATCGAGAACCTGAAACATATAGCACACGTTTAGACCACAAAGGGTTGTCATCATCATCCAAAACATAAAGTAGGGAAATGCCCTTTCAATCTCCCCCTTTTTGGTGGATGATGACAACAACACGATTTGCAAGAGATAAGTCAATGAAATCTAGACGGAACTCCCCCTGAATGTGTGCCCCAACAAGTACTAGCTGTTAGAAAGCATGGGCACACTTTCAGGACTAGACTCCCCCTAGATTTTATAGACTCATCACTCTGAGCTCAAAAGGATAGACAATATAATACTTAGAGGCAATAATAATGATAAAGACCTACGAATGAACGGAGTAGCAAGTCTAGCAAGTCTCACACATAGCACGGAACGAAACAAGTCCATAAACAAACACAAAAACACGAGAACAAGAGAAAACAACCCAAGCAAATCCCCGAGACCTATAGAACCCTCTCCCCCTTTGGCATCAAGACACCAAAAAGGAAAAGAGCGAAGCTAGCGACCCAAAGCTCAGGCGTCCTCCTCTGACTCCTCAGTCGCATCTGGATCTTCATCATCAGAGTCGTCATCGTTGTCGTGATCAGATTCTTCCATGGCATTGTCAGCTGCTGCAAACGAGGATGATGGCTGGGGAGGGGCTTCATCATCAGTCTAGGTGCTATGGGTAGAGATCCAACGCTCCTCTGGGGTGATGCTCTTCTCAGAGCCACTCTGAACCTGCATGTTGAGGTGCTTCATCATTGCAATTTGGCGACGCCGTGCGAGCTTCTCATTGACATGTGCCTCATACATCTTCTGGATGTCAGCCTAGAGACAAAAGGTCTTCTTTACCTTGGCAGTAAGTTTGGCCACCCACGAAGGCTTGGCCCCTGGCTCCAGCTCAAAGTCCTCATCGTCAGAAGTAGCACAGACATCCTCAGGAGCATGTTCAGGGAAGCGAGGCTCGGCATGCTTCTTCTTCTTAAGGAGCTTGACCTCATGAACAGTGAGGTTGTCTGGAGAAGTGAGGAGCTCTCCAGGATGACGAACAGCCCACACAGAGTTCAGAAAGCACATGACAAACGGAGCGTAGATTGGGACTTTACGGTAGATTACCATGTTGTACATCTCATGCCACAGCCAATTTGACACATCAAACGTTGCCCCTGTCCCCACCATGGTCTTCATAGCAACCATCAAATCAACCAGATAGCCATGAATTTCATCTTGATTGCCCACCTTGGGCAAGAGCACATTGCGGAACACTCGGTGCATGATGTCATAGACCTTCTCCAAATCCTTGGATTCTCCAATAATCCCACGGCCCCGAATGTACAGAGGGGCAAGATTCTCCTTAGGCATGGACTCAGGAAAATCATGAGGGCGAATGCCACCCCTTCCTTGCAGACCGGTATCCTCGTACCCAATAGCATTGCAGAAAGCCCTCCAGGGAACGTGAAACGATTCATCGCGACACATGAAGGTGAGAGTGCGCGCATCATCTTCCCCAAAATGAACCGTGGCATAGAACTGATGGATGAGTTGAACATCAAACTCACAGTTGACTGACACGATCTTGACAAGATCAAACTCTTCGCAGAGAGCTAACGCCTCACCAAAATACTTCATGTTGTTCCTCCAATGATCAAAATCAATCGTCCACTGCTTGGCATATCTATTCTTGTTGTGCTCAAAGAGTTCATGAACAATCCGCACTTGCATCTCATTCCGGAACTGAACAGTGGTCCAACGGGGAGTAATGGGAACCTCATACAGATTCTTTGAGCGGTAGGCTTCCCAATCCTTGGCTTTCCGACGATGCAACGACATGACCACACGTTGCTTAGCAGCTGCAGACTTTTCACGGCGAGTGGGCTTGGTGGGAATCACAACTTCTTCATCATCTGACACAACCGGGCGCAAGGTCCTTCGTGCCCTCTTCTTGGTCTTGCGAGGAGCAGAGCGAGAACTAGAGCCACCTGAACACACACGTGAAAAGAACACACAAAAACCCAACAAGGATGAGAGGATTGCACCCACTAGCAGAAAAGGAACAAGTTGCAACAACAGAGAAGATAGAACAGTGCTTAGTGGTTGATATACTCCGGTTGTACCGTATCTTCCGCCGGTAGTACCGCTCCAGCGGTTGTACCGCCCGTAGGGGCGGTAGAACCGCTGACAGTGGCACTACCAGGGAAGATAGATCTAACCGAGGCAAACGAATCACACAAGTAATATTCCGAATTCTAAGTGCTGCAAACAAGACAGGAGGCTAACAAAGAACTCTTCTAAGCCATAGATGGAACACTAAACGCGGAAAGATGGGTAAAGCCCTAGGCAAGGAATAACCCTAAACAAAAATCTAGAGGCAAAGAACACGAGGCATTACCACCATCCATGGGAAGAGTTCGGAAGGCCTCCACGGAGAGAATCCACGGAGAGCCAAGGATCCGAAGCGCGAGACGCACTCCGGGGCAGGGGTAGAGATGGACGGCGGCTAGGGCAAGAAAAAGAGGAACGAGGACGAAGGGAAAAGACAACCCTTCAGCCCCATCGAGTATATATAGGCCCGTACGCACGCCCCGGTAGAACCGCTTAGGGGAGCGGTTGTACCGCTCGTCTGGTACAGACCGGTGGATGGAGGCGGTACTTCCGGTGCCTGGAAGGCAGCGGTAGTACCGCACGGCAACAACCGGTAGTACCGGACGTGGGTTACCGTGGGATTGTGCGGTGGAACCGCCCAGGCACCGAACGGAAACCCTTGGGACGGCACAACCCGGTACCAGCGGTAGAACCGCTCGTGGTACCGGTTGTACCGCCCGACCACCTAAGCCCAAGCCAAGATCAAATGAGTGCAATCCGAAGGGAGGAAGAAGGGGCACAAAAATAGGAGAGAAACAACACCCTAGGAGAACCTAACACAAAGAGCAAAGAGAGAAAGAGAGTGAAGGAAATATGCCCTAGAGGCAATAATAAAGTTATTATTTATTTCCTTATATCATGATAAATGTTTATTATTCATGCTAGAATTGTATTAACCCGAAACATAATACATGTGTGAATACATAGACAAACAGAGTGTCACTAGTATGCCTCTACTTGACTAGCTCGTTAATCAAAGATGGTTATGTTTCCTAACCATGGACAAAGAGTTGTTATTTGATTAACGGGATCACATCATTAGGTGAATGATCTGATTGACATGACCCATTCCATTAGCTTAGCACCCGATCGTTTAGTATGTTGCTATTGCTTTCTTCATGACTTATACATGTTCCTATGACTATGAGATTATGCAACTCCCGTTTGCCAGAGGAACACTTTGTGTGCTACCAAACGTCACAACGTAACTGGGTGATTATAAAGGTGCTCTACAGGTGTCATAGGAATAATACTGATGTGCTACTGCCGTTTAGGTCATATTGGTATAAAGCGCATGAAGAAACTCCATGCTGATGGGATTTTGGAATCACTTGATTATGAATCACTTGATGCTTGCGAACCATGCCTCATGGGCAAGATGACTAAGACTCCGTTCTCCGGAGCGAGCAACTGACTTATTAGAAATAATACGTACTGATGTATGTGGTCCAATGAGTGTTAAGGCTCACTGCAAGTATCGTTATTTTCTGAACTTCACAGATGATTTGAGAAGATATGGGTATATCTATTTGATGAAACATAAGTCTGAAACATTTGAACAGTTCAATGAATTTCATAGTGAAGTGGAAAATCATAGTGACAAGAAGATAAGGTTTCCACGATCTGATCGCGGAGACGAATATTTGAGTTACGAGTTTGGTCTTCAATTAAAACAATGTGGAATAGTTTCACAAATTCATGCCACCTGGAACACCACAGCATAATGGTGTGTCCGAACGTCATAACTGTACTTTATTGGATATAGTGCAAACTATGATGTTTCTTACCGATTTACCACTATAGTTTTGGGGTTATGCATTAGAGACAGCTGCATTCACGTTAAAAAGGGCACCATCTAAGTCCGTTGAGACGGCACCGTATGAACTGTGGTTTGGCAAGAAACCAAAGTTGTTGTTTCTTAAAGTTTGGGGTTGCGATGCTTATATGAAAAAGCTTCATCCTGATAAGCTCAAACCCAAATCGGAGAAATATGTCTTCATAGGATACCCAAAGGAGACAGTTGGGTACACCTTCTATCACAGATCCGAAGGCAAGACATTCGTTGCTAAGAATGGATCCTTTCTAGAGAAGGAGTTTCTCTCGAAAGAAGTGAGTGGGAGGAAAGTAGAACTTGATGAGGTAACTGTACCTGCTCCATAATTGGAAAGTAGTTCATCACAGAAATCTGTTCCTCTGACTCCTGCACCAATTAGTGAGGAAGATAATGATGATGATCATGTAACTTCGGATCAAGTTACTACCGAATCTCGTAGGTTAACCAGAGTGAGATCCGCACCAGAGTGGTACGGTAATCCTGTTCTGGAAGTCATGTTACTAGACCATGACGAACTTGCGAACTATGAGGAAGCGATGATGAGCCCAGATTCCGCGAAATGGTTTGAGGCCATGAAATCTGAGATATGATCCATGTATGAGAACAAAGTATGGACTTTGATGGATTTGCCCGATGATCGGCAAGCCATAGAAAATAAATGGATCTTCAAGAGGAAGATGGACACTGATAGTAGTGTTACTATCTACAAAGCTAGAATTGTCGCAAAAGTTTTTGACAAGTTCAAGGTGTTGACTACGATGAGAGTATCTCACTCATATCTATGCTTAAGTCTGTCCGAATCATGTTAGCAATTGCCGCATTTTATGAAATCTGGCAAATGGATAAAAAAACTACATTCCTTAATGGATTTATTAAAGAAGAGTTGTATGTGATGCAGCAAGAAGGTTTTGTCAATCCTAAAGGTGCTAACAAAATATGCAAGCTCCAGCGATCCATTTATGGACTGGTGCAAGTATCTCGGAGTTGGAATATACGCTTTGATAAGTTGATCAAAGCATATAGTTTTATACAGACTTGCGGTGAAGCCTGTATTTACTAGAAAGTGAGTGGGAGCACTACAACATTTCTGATAAGTATATGTGAATGACATATTGTTAATCAGAGATAATGTAGAATTATTCTGCAAAGCATAAAGGAGTGTTTGAAAGAAGTTTTTCAAAGAAAGACCTCGGTGAAGCTGCTTACATATTGAGCATCAAGATCTATAGAGATAGATCAAGACGCTTGATAAGTTTTTTTTTTCAATAAGTACAAACCTTGACAAGATTTTGAAGTAGTTCAAAATGGAGCAGTCAAAGAAAGAGTTCTTGCCTGTGTTACAAGGTATGAAATTGAGTAAGACTCAAAGCCCGACCACGGCAGAAGATAGAAAGAGAATGAAAGTCATTCCCTATGCCTCAGCCATAGGTTCTATAAAGTATGCCATGATGTGTACCAGATCTATTGTATACCCTACATTGTGTTAAGCAAGGGAATACAATAGTGATCTAGGAGTAGATCACTGGACAGCGGTCAAAATTATCCTTAGTGGAATAAGAAAATATTTCTCGATTATGGAGGTGACAAAAGGTTCATCGTAAAAAGTTACATCGATGCAAGTTTTGACACAGATCTGGATGACTCAAAGTCTCGATCTAGATACATATTGAAAGTGGGAGCAATTAGCCAGAGTAGCTCCGCGCAGAGCATTGTAGACATAGAATTCGCAAAAATACTTACGGATCTGTATGTGATAGACCCGTTGACTAAAATTATCTCACAAGCAAAACATGATCACACCTTAGTACTCTTTGGGTGTTAATCACATAAATGATGTGAACTAGATTATTGACTCTAGTAAACCCTTTGGGTATAGGTCACATGACGATGTGAACTATGGGTGTTAATCACATGGTGATGTGAACTCTTAGTGTTGAATCACATGGCGATGTGAACTAGATTATTGACTCTAGTGCAAGTGGGAGACTGGAGGAAATATGCCCTAGAGGCAATAATAAAGTTATTATTTATTTCCTTATATCATGATAAATGTTTATTATTCATGCTAGAATTGTATTAACCCGAAACATAATACATGTGTGAATACATAGACAAACAGAGTGTCACTAGTATGCCTCTACTTGACTAGCTCGTTAATCAAAGATGGTTATGTTTCCTAACCATGGACAAAGAGTTGTTATTTGATTAACGGGATCACATCATTAGGTGAATGATCTGATTGACATGACCCATTCCATTAGCTTAGCACCCGATCGTTTAGTATGTTTCTATTGCTTTCTTCATGACTTATACATGTTCCTATGACTATGAGATTATGCAACTCCCGTTTGCCAGAGGAACACTTTGTGTGCTACCAAACGTCACAACGTAAATGGGTGATTATAAAGGTGCTCTATAGGTGTCTCCAAAGGTACATGTTGGGTTGGCGTATTTCGAGATTAGGATTTGTCACTCCGATTGTCGGAGAGGTATCTCTGGGCCCTCTCGGTAACACACATCACATAAGCCTTGCAAGCATTGCAACTAATGAGTTAGTTTTGAGATAATGTATTACGGAATGAGTAAAGAGACTTGCCGGTAACGAGATTGAACTAGGTATGGGATACCGACGATCGAATCTCAGGAAAGTAACATACCGATGACAAAGGGAACAACGTATGTTGTTATGCGGTCTGACCGATAAAAGATCTTCGTAGAATATGTAGGAGCCAATATGAGCATCCAGGTTCCGCTATTGGTTATTGACCGGAGACGTGTCTCGGTCATGTCTACATTGTTCTCGAACCCGTAGGGTCCGCACGCTTAAGGTTTCGATGACAGTTATATTATGAGTTTATGAGTTTTGATGTACCGAAGTTAGTTCGGAGTCCCGGATGTGATCACGGACATAACGAGGAGTCTCGAAATGGTCGAGACATAAAGATTGATATATTAGACGGCTATATTCGGACACCGGAAGTGTTCCGGGGAAGTTTCGGATAAAACCGGAGCACCGGGGGGTTACCGGAACCCCCCCGGGGGGTTAATGGGCCTCATGGGCCTAAAGTGGAGAAGGGGAGGGGCTGCCAGGGCAGGCTGCGCGCCCCCTCTCCCCCTAGTCCGAATTGGACAAGGAGGGAGGGGCGGCGCCCCCCCTTTTCCTTCTCTCCTTCCCCCTCTCCTACTTGGACAAGGAAAGGGAGGGGAGTCCTACTCCCGGTAGGAGTAGGACTCCTCCTGCGTGCCTCCTACTAGGGCCGGCCGCACCCCCCCCCTTGGATCCTTTATATACGGAGGAAAGAGGCACCCCTAGACACACAAGTTGATCCATGTGATCATATTCTTAGCCATGTGCGGTGCCCCCTTCCACCATAGTCCTCGATAATATTGTAGCGGTGCTTAGGCGAAGCCCTGTGACGGTAGTGCATCAAGATCGTCACCACGCCGTCGTGCTGACGGAACTCTTCCCCGACACTTTGCTGGATCAGAGTCCGGGGATCGTCATCGAGCTGAACGTGTGCTAGAACTCGGAGGTGCCGTAGTTTCGGCGCTTGATCGGTCGGGTCGTGGAGACGTACGACTACATCAACCAAACGCTTCCGTTGTCGATCTACAAGGGTACGTAGATCACACTCTCCCCTCTCGTTGCTATGCATCACCATGATCTTGCGTGTGCATAGGAAATTTTTTGAAATTACTACGTTCCCCAACAGAGAGAAAACAACACGAGAACAGCAAGGCTAACTCCAACTCCCCGAAGAGAGGACGGTGGCCGAGGCCACCTATGTTTGAGTCAATTGGTATGGCACCGCAAAGAATTATCCTTGGGTCCATGACCAAAACTCGTCTTTGAAGCACAAGTACCATCAAATATGGCTAATGTGAAAGACACAATCAATTTATGCATAATGGGGGGAGGGAGAGTTCATTGAGAGAACAACACTCCCCCTATGTCCATGCCTACACCTAAACTAGACAACGGGTTGAGCGTGGTAGGGTGTGCAAGGGTTCAAGCCACATTGCTCGAATCAATGATATTTAGCTCATGCCTTAACTCGCAAAATCTTGCTTCATCTAAGGGCTTCATGAAAATATCTGCAAGGTTGTCATGAGTGTTGACATAGTTGAGCTCGATCTCTCCTCGTCTAATGTGATCCCGGATGAAGTGATACCGGATCTCAATATGCTTCGTCTTGAAATGTTGTACTGGATTGAGAGAGATCTTGATGGCACTTTCATTGTCACACCAAAGAGGCACTTTGTCACAAGTGACACCGTAACCCTTTAAAGTTTGCCTCATCCATAGGAGTTGAGCACAACAACTACCGGCGGCAACATACTCCGCCTCAGTGGACGAGAGAGACACACAACTTTGCTTTTTGGAAGACCAACTTACCAAAGAGCAACCAAGGAATTGGCACCCTCCGGAAGTGGACTTCCTATCCACTTTGTCTCCCGCCCAATCGGAATCCGAGTACCCTACAAGCTTGAAGTTTGATCCTCTAGGGTACCATAGGCCAAAGTTTGGGGTATGAGCCAAATATCGAAAGATTCGTTTGACCGCCACATAGTGACTTTCCTTAGGTGCGGCTTGAAACCGTGCACAAATTCCCACACTCAACATGATGTCCGGTCTAGATGCACAAAGGTAAAGCAAGGATCCAATCATGGAACGATATACCTTTTGATCCACCACTTTACCATTGGGATCTATGTCAAGTTGGCACTTGGTGGGCATTGGAGTGGAAGCTGGCTTGACGTCACTTAGCTTGAATCTCTTGAGCATGTATTGAGTGTATTTGGATTGATTGATTAAGGTTCCTTCTCTTCTTTGCTTCACTTTGAACCCTAGAAAGAACTTCAACTCTCCCATGGAGGACATATCGAACTTTGAGGTCATGAGAGCGGTAAATTCCTCATTGAAAGCTTTGTTAGGAGAACCAAAGATAATATCATCAACATATAATTGGCACACAAACAACTCCCCTTTGACCTTCTTAGTAAAAAGAGTGGGGTCGATTAGCCCAACTTCAAAACCACGGTCTTGTAACAACTCGGTAAGGTGGTCATACCACGCACGTGGGGCTTGTTTAAGGCCATAGAGCGCCTTATCGAGTTGATACACATGATCGGGAAAGTAGGGATCCTCGAACCCGGGGGGTTGCTTGACGTAAACCAATTCATTAATGGGACCATTAAGAAAAGCACTCTTCACATCCATTTGTTGTAACTTAAAATTATGATGAGAAGCATATGCAATTAACAAGCGAATGGATTCAAGACGAGCAACGGGAGCAAAGGTTTCACCGTAGTCGATACCCTCGACTTGGGAGTAGCCTTGTGCTACCAAACGAGCCTTGTTGCGAATGATAAACCCATGGGCATCTTGCTTGTTCTTGAATATCCACTTGGTTCCAATGACATTGTGGTTCCCCGTTGGCCTTGGCACCAATCTCCACACTTTGTTGCGCTCGAAGTTGTTGAGTTCTTCGTGCATGGCATTGAGCCAATCCGGATCTTCTAGCGCCTCATAGACCTTGTGGGGTTCCACACAAGAGACAAACGCGTGATGCTCACAATAATTTTCTAATTGTCTACGAGTGCTTACCCCCTTTCTTAAGCTTCCAAGCACATTCGTCATGAGATGATCCTTGGTGGAGAGCTTGGATGCAATCTTGGCGGCACGACGCTCTAATTCCTCCTCGGTGGTGAGTTGAGGAGCGGTTACTTGATCATCTTGAGCATCGTCATGAACTTGTTCTTGATCTTGAACTTGCTCGGGGGAGAGAACTTGACCTTGGGCATCACTTGGTGTGTCAACACCGTCTTGAGCATGATCTTGCCCTTGGTCTTGTTCATGAGGTTGAGGGCCTTCACTTTGTTCTTCGAAAGCGTGTGGGCCTTGGGTTGGTGATGGCTCCACTTGAGTGGAGCATTGTCCTTCTCCTTCGGCCACAAGGGGTTCCTCAATGGGTAGGATAAAACCAACACCCATTCTTCTTATGGCTTGAGGAGGAATTTCATCACCTACATCACAAGTGCCACTTTGCTCCACTTGGGAGCCGTTATTCTCATCAAACTCCACGTTACGCGTCTCCTCAATAAGTCCCGTGGATTTATTGAGGACACGGTAAGGATGAGAGTTTGTAGCATAACCAACAAATATGCCCTCATGAGCTCTAGCCTCAAATTTAGACAACCGAACACCTTTCTTGAGAATGAAACACTTACACCCGAACACCCGGAAGTACTTGAGGTTGGGCTTGTTACCGGTGAGTATCTCATATGGAGTCTTGTTCAAGCCCTTGCGGAGGTAGAGCCGATTGGATGCATGACACGCGGTGTTGATGGCTTCGGCCCAAAAGTTGTACGGAGACTTGAACTCCGCCATCATGGTCCTTGCCGCATCCATCAACGTCTGGTTCTTGCTTTTCGCAACATCGTTTTGTTGAGGGGTGTATGGTGCGGAATATTGATGCTTGATTCCCTCATCACTAAGAAATTCATCCAAGGTGTAGTTCTTGAACTCGGTGCCGTTGTCACTTCTTATTGTCAAGATCTTTGCATTGTGTTGACGTTGTGCTTCATTTGCAAAGTCAATGACAGTTTGTTGGGTCTCGCTCTTCCTCTTGAAGAAATACACCCACGTGTACCTTGAGTAGTCATCCACAATCACCAAGCAATACTTCCTACCTCCAAGACTATCGAAGGATGGAGGCCCAAAGAGATCCATGTGAAGGAGCTCCAAAGGCCTCTTTGAATAAATGATAGTCGTGGGAGGGTGAGCCTTCTGATGTAGCTTTCCTTCGATACAGGCACTGCAAGCACGATCTTTAGCAAAACTAACATTCGTTAGTCCACGGACATGGTCCCCCTTGAGGAGACTTTGCAAAGATCTCATATTGACATGGGCTAAACGGTGATGCCAAAGCCATCCCACATCAACTTTAGCCATTAGGCATGTCGCGGTCTTAGTGGGTCGCTCCGAAAAGTTAATCACATATAGACCATTCTCGACATGCCCAACAAAGGCTACTTTAAGAGTCTTGCTCCACAAGAGGGCCACGGTATCGATATCAAAGAAAGTGGCAAAGCCCATGATTGCAAGTTGACGAACGGAAAGTAAATTGTATGCAAGGGACTTAACAAGCATGACCTTCTCGATCGTGAGATCATGAGAGATGACCACCTTGCCAAGTCCCAATACCTTAGAAGATGAGGCGTCACCCCACTCGACATTGGTGGTCATAGATGGAACCTTGTGCACGTCCACCACCAAGTCCTTGCTTCCGGTCATATGATTTGTAGCTCCGCTATCAAGCAACCATGATCCACCACCGGAAGCAAACACCTACAAGAGATCAATGCTTGGTTTTAGGTACCCATTTTGTAATGGGTCCTTTGATGTTAGTAACAAGGGTCTTAGGAACCCAAATAGACCATTCAATGTATTCATGAAGAGAACCAACAAATTTGGCATAAACATGCCCATCACTAGCACGGCATAACACATAAGAAGGATTAAAATCGCCGGCTTTGTTGGGAGGGGTGACATTGCCCTTCTTGACATTATTCTTCTTATTCTCCTTGGGGGCACTCTCTCCCTCCCTCACAAAGGTTTTCATGAGAGGAGGAGGCCGTTTGGTCTTGTCATTCTTCTTCTTGTTCTTGGAGTCGGGGACGTACCCAACCCCTTCCTTGGCCACACCTCCCTTTTGGTTGGTCAAGAGATCGTTGAGGTTCTTCTTGCCTTGTATGCAAGTCGCAAGACCTCTCTCAAGTTGCTCCTTCAACTTAGCATTTTCCTCAACAAGATGTATATGCTCACAACACAGGTTAGTAGCATTTGCATTATCAATTAAAACCATATGAGGAAAAGTTTCTTTCTCCTTAGTTAGCTTCACTTGGAGTTGATCATGAGACTCCTTGAGACTAGCGTGAATACCCTTCAAGGCCTTGTGGGCCTTGTCAAGTATATCAAACTCCTCTTTGAGTCTAGCAAGATCAACCCCGAGTTCGGCCTTCTCGGAATTTAGCACACGAGAAACAACGAGGGCATGATCATAATCTTTCTCTAACTTAGCATGATCTATGTTGTGTGACTCCTCAAGAGCCAAACGAAGACCACGCTCTTCCTCAAGAGCATTGGAAAGATCCGAAATCTCATCGGCATAGTCACTACTATGTCCTTCCATCTTAGAGATGGTGTCTTCGTGAGCCTCGATCATGTCATTGGCCTCACCAAGTTGTTCCAAGAGAGCAATAAAGTGCTTCTTGGATTTTCCCTTGAGTTTGCCCATAAATCCCTCAAACTCGTTAGCCTCCACATTAGCTCCCTCAAATTCATTAATGCTATCCGTTGGGGAAGGATGATTAATGATGGTAGTTTTGATGTTGGAGGTTACCTTGTTGGTGGCTTTAGCCATGAGGCACTTGGCGGTGATGCTCTCGTTGGGTGAGTCGAAGAGAGACACCCGTGACGTTGTTGCAATGGCAATGGAGGCCATGGCAACCGACTCATCATCTTCATCATCGTCATCGTCCTCATTGTACTCTTCTTGCACAACAAAGTCCTTGGGATGAGTCTTCTTGGTGAAGTTGTTCTTGTTGGGGAACGACTTGGCCTTGTCCTTTCGGATGAGTTTGTCACCATTGTCTTCCCTCTTCTCATATGGGCATTCCGCAACGAAATGACTCACGTTGCCGCAATTGTAGCAAGTCCTTACATTTTGCTTGCCCCTTGTACCACTCGAGTTGTTTTTGCTAAAGTTTGGCCTTGAGTTTTTCTTGCTCCAAAATTGCCTTGAAGCAAGTGCCATGTGTTCATGATATGCATACTTCGTATCTTCGGGGTTGCTCTCCTCTTCTTCGTCTTCCACTATGAGCTTGGCCTTCAATGCAAGGTTAGGCTTCTTTGCCCGTTGAGAACGGAGCACCGCATTGTCGGCGGTCTTATCCAAAATGTTCATGGCCACAAACTCATCCAACACTTCGCTTGAGGTCAAAGTGTGGAAGTCCGGTCTTTGACGAATGACGAAGGACATGGCCTTGTGATAGGGCATCATTGCCTTGAGGAATTTGCGCTTGATCCAATTGCCATCCGTGTCCTTGCTCCCGTGATCTCGTAGTGAGACCACAAGTTTGGTTACTCTCCGATAGAGCTCACGAGGTTCTTCATCTTCCTTCATTGCAAACTCATCGGCCTCATCTTGTACCACTTCATAGTTGGAGCGTTGAATGCTTGCGCTTCCCTGGTAGAGAGACACGACACAATGCCATGCATCTTTGGCCAAGGCGAAACGACGAAGATGAGGTAGGTCTTCGGGTGGAATAGCATCTTGAATGATGAAGAGAGCATTCTCATTGAATTGATTGTCCGCGGCTTCTCGAGGAGTGAAGTTTCTTGGATCATGTGGATAGAAACCTTCTTCAATGATTCTCCAAAGGTTAGTGTTCACATGATTTAAATGACGTTTAAAGCGGTAAACCCAAGAATCAAAATCCACATTTTTCACAATCTTAGGGGGAGGACCGGCATGATTCAAATGAGTGGAAGGAACCGGTCCACCATAAACAAGTGGTGGTTCCACATGGGCAAAGATGCCGGTGCCATTCTTGCCACTAGAAGAAGGAGCCTTTTCACTACTAGCTTCCCCCTTGTCGGGGATAGCATCCGTCACCTTGTTGGCGGGATCACCCACTTTCAATGGTGCGGTGGATAGTTTAAGCCCCTCAAGAAATTTAGTAAACATGCTTTCGACTTCGGTCGTCATGGCGGTTTTCAATGTCTCCAAGGCCACATTGAACTCCTCACGAGAGACCGAAGTTCCCCCATCTCCCGTAGACGAGATCGGATTCACACCGGAGTGTTCCTCCACACCGTCTACGGTATCAACCATACTCTTTGGATGGTAAAGTCCTTAATAAAGAGACGAGGCTCTGATACCAATTGAAAGGATCGATATGGTTGACTAGAGGGGGGGTGAATATGCAACTAACAATTTTTAGCTTTTCTTTAACAAGTTAAACTTTGCATCAAAAAGGTTGTCTAGAAATGCAACTAGGTGAGCAACCTATATGATGCAACGAGGATAGGTACACAAGCAAGAAAGAGATATGAAACAAGTAAGCTTGCTTAAATAAAGGCACGAGATAACCAAGAGGAGAGACGGTGGAGACGAGGATGTGTTGCCGAAGTTCCTTCCCTTTGAGAGGAAGTACGTCTCCGTTGGAGCGGTGTGGAGGCACAATGCTCCCCAAGAAGCCACTAGGGCCACCGTATTCTCCTCACGCCCTCACACAATGCGAGATGCCGTGATTCCACTATTGGTGCCCTTGAAGGCGGCTACCGAACCTTTACAAACAAGGTTGGGGCTCTCTCCACAACTTAATTGGAGGCTCCCAACAAAACCACGAAGCTTCACCACAATGGAATATGGCTCCGAGGTGACCTCAACCGTCTAGGGTGCTCAAACACCCAAGAGTAACAAAATCCACACAAGAAAGTATGGGGGAACCAAATATCCTTTGGTGGAAGTTTAGATCTAGGTCTCCTCCTTCAATCCCTAGCAAATCAACAAGTTTGAGTGGCTAGAGAGAGAGATCGGGCAAGAGAGCTTGAAGGGCATCAATGGTGGAGTGAGAGAGGTCAAAGGTGGGAGTGGTAGGTGGGAGAAGCCCCCTTAAGTAGTCTCCCCACAATTCCAACCGTTACTGCGTTTTTGCACTGCAGCGGTACAACCGGCCCTCGTCCTGGTACAACCGGGGCTCACGGTGTAACAGCAGAACCCTACCAAGCGGTACAACCGGACAGGCGGGTGGTAGTACCGGCTAAGAAAGATAACCGGACTAACCGCCTGGCTACCGCACAACCACCGCATCAAAACAGGAGCTTGACCGGTACTTGGGCAGTGCCTGGCCGGAACAACCGCATGGCCTTGAGCTCTTGGGCGGCTAAGTTCTGAGCGGAAGAACCGCTCGGACCACCGGTGGTACCGGTCATCATGGAACGACCGGACCAACCAGGCCACTACCGCCCAAGAACAGCATCAAACCAGAGGCGAGAGCGGTACTTGAGTGGTACATGGATGGAACCACCGCCCTAGCTGTTGCAAAGCATGGTGGCGGTACCACCGCCCGGAGGTAGCGGTACAACTGCTCGAGAAAAAGCTGGTGAGCGACAAGACCCAACGGTACAACCGCTCCAGAGAACGGTACAACCGCTGGGCAGAAACAGTGAGCAGGAAAGAGGGGAAGAGGCAAGGAAAACTCTCTCTCTCACACACACCTGAGGAAGGCAAAGAGAGGGTGAGAAAAGTGTACGTGAACTGATTCCCCCAGAGCTTCCTAATGAGGATTCCCTCTTGATAGTACGGGTACTCTACGACCAAAGAAAATAAAAATGTAGAGGACACGTCTTCGATCTTTTCCTTCGAGAGGTAATAGCAATCCGATGTAAGCCTAAGCATCGAGAACCTGAAACATATAGCACACGTTTAGACCACAAAGGGTTGTAATCATCATCCAAAACATAAAGTAGGGAAATGCCCTTTCAGCAACAGCTTTCGAGGGTAGAGTATTCAACCCAAATTTATTGATTCGACACAAGGGGAGTCAAAGAATATTCTCAAGTATTAGCAGCTGAGTTGTCAATTCAACCACGCCTGGAAACTTAGTATCTGCAGCAAAGTGTTTAGTAGCAAAGTAATATGATAGTGATGGTAACGGTAACAAAAGAGTAACGAAAGCAAAGTAATATTTTGGTATTTTGTAGTGATTGTAACAATAGCAACGGGAAAGTAAATAAGCGTAAACCAGTATATGGAAAGCTCGTAGGCATCGGATCAATGATGGATAATTATGTCGGATGCGGTTAATCATGTAACAGACATAACATAGGGTGACACAAAACTAGCTCCAATTCGTCAATGTAATGTAGGCATGTATTCCGAATATAGTCATACGTGCTTATGGAAAAGAACTTGCATGACATCTTTTGTCCTACCCTCCCGTGGCAGCAGGGTCCTAATGGAAACTAAGGGATATTAAGGCCTCCTTTTAATAGAGAACCGGAACAAAGCATTAGCACATAGTGAATACATGAACTCCTCAAACTACGGTCATCATCGGTAAGTATCCCGATTATTGTCACTTCGGGGTTAACGGATCATAACACATAATAGGTGACTATAGACTTGCAAGATAGGATCAAGAACTCTCATATATTGATGAAAACATAATAGGTTCAGATCTGAAATCATGGCACTCGGGCCCTAGTGACAAGCATTAAGCATAGCAAAGTCATAGCAACGTCAATCTCAGAACATAGTGGATACTAGGGATCAAACCCTAACAAAACTAACTCGATTACATGATAAATCTCATCCAACCCATCACCGTCCAGCAAGCCTACGATGGAATTACTCACGCACGGCGGTGAGCATCATGAAATTGGTGATGGAGTATGGTTGATGACGACGACGACGACGAATCCCCCTCTCCGGAGCCCCGAACGGACTCCAGATTAGCCCTCCCGAGAAGTTTTATGGCTTGGCGGCGGCTCCATATAATAAAACGCGATGATTTCTTCTCTCTGATTCTTCTCTCCCTGAAACACAATATATAGAGTTGGAGTTGGAGTCGGAGGAGCTCCAGGGGGCCCACGAGGTAGGGGGCGCGCCCTAGGGGGGCAGGCGCGCCCCCACCCTCGCGGACAGGTGGTGGGCCCCCTGGCCTTCATTGTTTGCAGGTATTTTTTTATATTTTCCAAAAAGTTGCTCCGTGAAGTTTCAGGTCATTCCGAGAATGTTTGTTTCTACACATAAATAACACCATGGTAATTCTGCTGAAAACAGCGTCAGTCCGGGTTAGTTCCATTTAAATCATGCAAGTTAGAGTCCAAAACAAGGGCAAAAGTGTTTGGAAAAGTAGATACGACGGAGACATATCAAGTCCCCCAAGCTTAAACCTTTGCTTGTCCTCAAGCAATTCAGTTGACAAACTGAAAGTGATAAAGAAAAACTTTTACAAACTCTGTTTGCTCTTGTTGTTGTAAATATGTAAAGCCAGCATTCAAGTTTTCAGCAAAGATTATAACTAACCACATTCGCAATAACTCTTAGGTCTCAAGTTTACTCATATCAATAGCATAATCAACTAGCGAGCAATAATAATAAATCTCGAATGACAACACTTCCTCAAAAAAATCATAATATGATATAACAAGATGGTATCTCGCTAGCCCTTTCTGAGACCGCAAAACATAAATGCAGAGCACCTTTAAAGACCAAGGACTGGCTAGACATTGTAATTCATGGTAAAAGAGATCCAGTCGATTCATACTCAATGTAAACTAACAGTAATGAATGCAAATGACAGCGGTGCTCTCCAACTGGTGCTTTTTAATAAGAGGATGATGACTCAGCATAAAAAGCAGGGATTTGTAGAGGTGCCAGAGCTCGGTTTTGAAATAGAGATAAATTGCATTTTGAGCGGTATACTTTCATTGTCAACGTAACAACTAAGAGATGGCGATATCTTCCATGCTAAACACATTATAGGCGGTTCCCAGACAGAATGGTAAAGTTTATACTCCCCCTCCACCAACAAGCATCAATCCATGGCTTGCTCGAAACAACGAGTGCCTCCAACATACATCAGGTCCCAGGGGGAGTTTTTTTTGCAATTAATTTTGATTTAGTTTGCATAAAGCATGGGACTGGGCATCCCGGTGACCAGCCATTTTCTCGTGAGTGAGAAGCGGAGTCCACTCCTCTTGAGAATAACCCGCCTAGCATGGAAGATACAGACAACCCTAGTTGATACATGAGCTATTCGAGCATACAAAACAGGATGATTATTTGAAGGTTTAGAGTTTGGCACATACAAATTTACTTGGAACGGCAGGTAGATACCGCATATAGGAAGGTATAGTGGACTCATGTGGAATAACTTTGGGGTTTAAGGAGTTTGGGTGCACAAGCAGTATTCCCGCTTAGTATAGCTAAAGGCTAGCAAAAGACTGGGAAGCGACCAACTAGAGAGCCACAACAGCCATGTACATGCATTAAAATTAATAAACATTGGATGCAAGCATGAGTAGGATATAATCCACCATGAACATAAATATCATGGAGGCTATGTTGATTTGTTTCAACTACATGCGTGAACATGTGCCAAGTCAAGTCACTTAAATCATTCAGAGGAGGTGTAACGCCCCCGATTTAATCATACACTAATCATACACGCAAACGTGTACGATCAAGATCAGGGACTCACGGGAAGATATCACAACACAACTCTACAAATAAAATAAGTCATACAAGCATCATATTACAAGCCAGGGGCCTCGAGGGCTCGAATACAAGAGCTCGATCATAGATGAGTCAGTGGAAGCAACAATATCTGAGTACATACATAAGTTAAACAAGTTTGCCTTAAGAAGGCTAGCACAAACTGGGATACAGATTGAAAGAGGCGCAGGCCTCCTGCCTGGGATCCTCCTAAACTACTCCTGGTCGCCGTCAGCGGGCTGCACGTAGTAGTAGGCACCTCCCGAGTAGTAGTAGTCGTCATCAACGGTGGCGTCTGGCTCCTGGACTCCAACGTCTGGTTGCAGCAATCGGATATAGGAAAGGGGAAATGGGGAGAAAAGCAACCGTGAGTACTCATCCAAAGTACTCGCAAGCAAGGAGCTACACTACATATGTATGCATTGGTATCAAATGGAGTAAGGGTATCATAAGTGGACCGAACTACAGAATGCCAGAATAAGAGGGGGATAGCTAGTCCTATCGAAGACTATGTTTCTGGTTACCTCCATCTTGTAGCAGGAGAAGAGAGTAGATGGTAAGTTCGCCAAGTAGCGTCGTGTAGCATAATCCTAACCGATGATCCTCTCCTTTTCGCCCTGTGAGAGAGCGATCACCGGTTGTATCTGGCACTTGGAAGGGTGTGTTTTATTAAGTATCCTGTTCTAGTTATCATAAGGTCAAGGTACAACTCCAAGTCGTCCTGTTACCGAAGATCACGACTATTCGAATAGATTAACTTCCCTGTAGGGGTGCACCACATTTCCCAACACACTCGATCCCCTTTGGTAGACACACTTTCCTGGGTCATGCCCGGCCTCGGAAGATCAACACGTCGCAGCCCTACCTAGGCACAACAGAGAGGTCAGCACGCCGGTCTAAATCCTATGGCGCAGGGGTCTGGGCCCATCGCCCATTGCCACCTGCACGTTGCGAACGCGACCGGTGAGCAGACCAAGCCTCCCTTATACAAGAGTAGGTGTTCCAGTCCAACCCGGCGCGCTCCGCTCAGTCGCTGACATCACGAAGGCTTCAGCTGATACCACGACGTCGAGTGCCCATAATTGTCCCCGCGTAGATGGTTAGTGCGTATAGGCCAGTAGCCAGACTCAGATCAAATACCAAGATCTCGTTAAGCGTGTTAAGTATCCGCGAACGCCGACCAGGGCCAGGCCCACCTCTCTCCTAGGTGGTCTCAACCTGCCCTGTCGCTCCGCCACAAAGTAACCGTCGGGGGCCGTCGGGAACCCAGGCCCACCTCTACCGGGATGGAGCCACCTGCCCCTTCAGCCCCCATCTCCGAACAGTATCGTAAGTAATGTAACAGTATAAGTATACATCATATGCCCGTGATCACCTCCCGAAGTGATCACGGCCCAGTAGTATAGCATGGCAGATGGACAAGAGTGTAGGGCCACTGATGATAATCTAGCATCCTATACTAAGCATTTAGGATTGCAGGTAAGGTATCAAAAGTTGTAGCAACAATGACAGGCTATGCAACATAATAGGATTAACGGAAAGCAGTAACATGCTACACTACTCTAATGCAAGCAGTATAGAGGAGAGTAGGCGATATCTGGTGATCAAGGGGGGGGGGCTTGCCTGGTTGCTCTGGCAAGAGAGAGGGGCCGTCAACACCGTAGTCGTACTGGGTAGCAGCGGCGTCGGTCTCGATGTCCAGCGAGAGAAGAGGGGGAAGAACCAAATAAATATTTAAGCAAACAGATGCATAGTGATGCATGACATGACAAGTATCGGTGCTAGGGGTGCCCTAACGCGGTATGAGGTGATACCGGTGAAGGGGGGAAACATCCGGGAAAATATCCCTGGTGTTTTGCGTTTTCGGACAGATGAATCAGAGGGGGAAAGTTGCGTGTTCGCTATGCTAGGGATGTGTGGCAGACGAACGGGATGCGTATCCGGATTCGTCTCGTCGTTCTGAGCAACTTTCATGTATAAAGTATTTCAATCCGAGCTACGGATTATTTAATATTAATTTTTAAAGTTTTAATTCATTTCCTTTAATTAACAGAATTAATTTAAATCAAAAGGCATTTATGATGTCAGCATGATGTCAGCCTGACGTCAGCGGTCAACTCTGACCGTTGACCGGTCAAACTGATAAGTGGGTCCCATTGTCATTGACCTAGATTAACTAAACATGTCCATTAGTTTAATTAGTCATTAGGTTAAACTAATCAGGATTAATTAAGTTAATTAATTCTTTAATTAATTAATTAATGTTATTTATTTATTATTATTATTATTATTATATAAAAACATTCTAGGGGTCGGGCCCCACATGTCATTGGTACAAAACATTATTCCTAATGCAGTTTATTAACTAAACTAAATAGGGGCTGGCCCCTGGGTCAGTGGCCACAGCCGACCACTAGGGCGGGTGTGCCCAGGCGCACGGCAGCATAGGAGGAGGCTCGGCGGACGCAGCCAGCGAGGCGACCGAGAGCAAGCGGGCGCAGGCAGCGACGATGAGCCGGGGCGAGGCCGTACACGGAACGGAGGCAAGGTCGGGTTAGGGGGTGAGGGAGCGAGGCGCCGACTATGAGCAAGGCGGCGGTAGCAGAGGGCGGGCCGACGACATCGCGCAGGGCGACGCGCCGGCATGGCCGCGGGGCGGGCGCATCAGCAGCAGTGCACCGCGGAGCGGTTCGGCACGGGGACGGCAGGTGCGGTGCACGCACGCTGGAGCCAGGGAAATGGTGACCGCGGCGAGGACCACGCGGGCGCGTGGCCATGCACGGGCGACATGTTCGGGCAAGGAAAGTAGCGAGGGGGGAAGCTCACCCCCGATGCAGGGGTACGGGCGGCAAGGGTGGACGAAGTCTGTCAAGGGGGAGGTCGAGGATGCGGTTCCGGCGAATGGCGACGGGGCGGCCCTGGGGCATTGGGGATGGTAGCACGGCGGTGAGGTAACGCCGCAGAGGAGGACGGAGGCGCGGCGGGGCGGGCAACGGGCGACGTCCAGGCCGCCGGCGGCGAGGGCGGCGGGGCCGTGGCGCGCGACGGCAGCGGGGGGTCGGGGGCGTCGGTTGCCCCCCGATCCAGATCCACTCAGGGGCGGGGTGGGGAAGACGAGAGGGATCGGAGGAGTGGGGGTTGTGGGGGGGTGCGCTAGGTCACATGGGAAGTGGGCAATAAGGGAGGCGGGGTGGGCCAGCCAGGGGAGGCCTGGTAGTTCTGGTGGGCCAAGGCCCGATGGGGCAGGGGGTTTCCTTTTCTTTAATTTTGTTTTACCTTTCTATTTATTTATTTTACCTTTTACTGTTTTATTTTATTTTAGTTTTATGAATCACAAAAGTGGTACCTAAATTAGTATCACTAATTATACCTCTGCCATAATTAACTTGGGAACTTTAAATAAAGTAGTTTTCATTTTTTTGAGTTTGAATTTGAATCGGTTTTGAATCAACACGAGTTTACCAATAGTAAGCGAGGTGACGTGGCATCACTAATGTTGGATTACTGTAGCCTAACTATCGGGGTGTCACAAATCTCCTCCACTACAAGAAATCTCGTCCCAAGATTTAGGAGGCGGTTAGGGGTGAAGGTTCTGGTTTCGAAATTCTAACGAGTCTTCTTGGTCTTGGTTGGTCTTCTCAAAGAGGTAGATCCACTACATTGATGTCTTCATTTATCTGCTCCAGGTCATCATGATGAAGTCGTCATCCTTTCTTCAGGAACTCCATCATACTTACGAAAATGATAAGGGGTAACTTCGGAAGAACAGGCCTTACAAGGTTGACTATCTGGCGGATAACTCAGGGAATGTGGTAGAAAGTAACTCTCGAATAGATACTTAAGAAAATATCGAGAGTAAAGTAAGAAGGTATAGTAATGAGTTTCAAGCAGATAAGAAATCTTTATATGCCTGAAACAGAGCAGGAAAGGGGGTTCAGAGCAACGAATAAGCATTGCGGTTGAAACCAGAATAGATCTCCTAGCAGGTGGCTCGTGAATTACATAAGAAGTCAAGCGCGAGGAATAACTTTGACAACAGGGTGTACAGGGGAGTCAGGTTTCGATCCTGGGACCTATGGGTTATGGGCCCACCATGTGGGTTAAAAGTAGGAAGAGCGATGACATTGTGCACGATCATGTAAGCAAGGCATGTCAGGGGATAGCCTGTTAGTTATGTCGGCAACAACATCGGTACCAAGGGCGAGGGACGAAGAGAACCACTTTCCTGCTCGTTGAAACGAGGCGGACCAATAAGCAAAGTTCTCGTCCATCGGTGGCTACCGGAATGTCATCAACAATAGTAACAAGCTATTACTGACAGAGTTTAGCACATCGAGGTGTTTACATAAGCAGGGAATTATTTCTGCTTATTTCATATAGATCGAAAGAAAGACTAACAAATCAATGGAATGGAAAATGTGGTTATCAGATTAAACAGAACAATGGAAAGGAAAATGTGTTGAAACACCTATTCCAGGGGTATATCCTTCCCAAGGACAAGCAGAGCATGATATCCATGACAGGATATAACATAGAAAACCCTTTTAGGTAAGGGGAGAGGAATTTCATGACATTACCCATACAACGGTGTTTGGATAATTCAGCAGGAAACATTTAGCATTGGGCTTCAAATGTTCTTGTTGAAAATCGGAGTACCAGTGACATGCTTCAAGATAGCATTGACATGGTCTTCAAGCAAAGGTCAGACCTTGGATACACAAAGGATCCATCAGGAACAACTTATGGAATAAGTCTTACAGTTTCCTCGTGGAAGAATGGATAACATTGCTGAAAGGGAACTATAACAATAGGGCCTCCGGCCAGGTGGGCTAGGTATGACACCACCTTACCGGGTCATATAAAGACCAACGTTATAACTCTTGGAAATATGTTCCAACCATCATATCTGACCGAGATTCAGATTTGATTGGTGTCAGGATACCTCAGACTCAGGATGCCTGAGAGGAAAAGGTGCAACACAATTTGACGAGATGACATTGTGAGATTCTTAGAAGTGATCTATGGAAGTGAGCTCTGAAAAAAGAGTTCATCAGTAAACCAAGGAGAGGATGAGGAGGTGGATGATAGGATCAGCAACAAATCATCGAGATTTCCAAAGGATTGATTTCCACAATTATGTGAACAAGGAAATATCATTTGTCGGATCAAATGATATAACGATGTATGCTCGAGGGAAACATACACAACTGAACAATGATAGAAGGGTGCACCCAGGAATCTGGACTAGGTAGCACGATCAATGTTCGAATGATGATTCAATAAGCAATAGGCTTTAGAATGAAACTCTAGACCAATAACTTCGAAGCAATAGGGTTGCTAGAAGTTTAGAATTTACACATCATAGACCATTTGTCGGTATTCCGGTTAGAAACAACACGGAGACCAAGAAATGAACGCAAAAGGCGAGAGATATTACTATATCAAGAATTCTCAAGAGGTGGTAAAATTACCACGACATTCTTGACAAAAAGGTGGTAACATTCCAAGGTAAAGAAGAACAAATGCTGGATAGCAAGGATCTCAAGGTATAACACAAAACACGAATAAGTTTGTGTTGAACGGAAGGCAATAAAGTGGTCGGTGATAACACAAACCATTGAGGGGCGAGGATGGTATTTCTCATCAAGAATTTGATATATATCTTGGAAGAGCTCAGGATGTTGCTGATGACCATGACACATTTGTCGAGAGATTTCATGAAGATGTAATCGGTCGGTGATGACATCAAGTCAAATGATGATGCAGCGAAAGTCAAATAATACTTGAAGAAGAACTCATAAGAAGTTATGCAGTTCCGTGATAATCTCGAGATACCAGAGTGTAATACTCGACGGTAGAGCAGAGTAGAGGGTGGACACGTGAAATGATCTGCAAAAGACAAGTACTTCACCTTGTCTGAGAAATGGAATCAAAGGAGATCAATCATGGTCGGAACCATAGCGGCAAGGGATCCAATTTAATGACACCGAAAGAATTACCCAAATGATTAAATATTTTGCAAGAAGCTTCCATGATAAGTTCCACATCGGGTCCATGGGCATGAACACAAAGTTCAAGGTCGACTCCCACTTCTTTAATGCATAACCTTTCATTCACTTCTCGTCTTCAAAGAAGTTGTAGGGTAGAAAATTATCTAGTAAAACACCAGAAGGGTATAACTTGTGAAAACTTTCGGGTTCATACGGTTTTAGGGAAGGTATAGGTTCACCCATCGGGGCATCTTAGGATCATATACTATGAACTTAAGGAATAAATAACACAAGCTCAAAAGCAGAGCATCGTTGGCCAATTCAGGGAATAGGATTTACCCTTGGCATTATGTATCAGGGAAAGAACTTCCAACGTGATTGAATATGAAGGACGTTGTCGGATAAAATCCAACAAAGGACTTAATGGTTCACAAAGGATCTGATGTGAGTATCAGTACTCAACCATTAGAGGAAAGAATGCAAATGCAGCAGGTTATGGAATCATCTGAATAATACGAAGCTTAAATGCAAAGGAATTATGATTCCAAATCTAAGGATTAGAAACAGATGCTCTGATCAAGGATGGATAAGTTGAATAGACTTAGGGGCACAATCGACAACAATTGATTGTTCGAGAACTAGCTCCTGTTCAAAATGATGTATGAGCCGGAGGGATGATTTCTATGACCTGATTGAGGATTGCAAGCATTCACAACATATTGAATCAACAAACTCAAAATGACAATGACAAAGGATACTATGAATATTGCTAGCCATATGGAACGCATCCATAATGCAAGCAGACAAGTATTTGCCGAGCAATAGCGGCAGAGGATACCGGAAGATCAGATCGTATTTCAATGTATCTTGTGAATCATATGAACAACGGGGGAAGAACGGATACTCGGTAAGAGCGAGGAATTATCCGTAGGGGGTATTCATGAGGCAAGAACTGCAAGGCAGTATCTCAAGGGATTTTCAGAACAATAGAGAGAATTTCAGGGTATCTTGTAATAACAAGATTAACGGGAAATGATTGTATGAAGGACAAGTGTACGTGGTTATCCCTAGGGGGTTTATCGATGGGAGGGAATTGCAAAAGCGATGGCACAAAATCTTCAGAGAACATCGGAGAGTATCTTCGGAATCTTCTAGTGCAGCAGGCGATCATCTGTGATAAGGGGCTCTCTGGGTGAAAGTGATCACAAGATCCTAATGTTAGATTTAGTAAAATCATTTAACCCGGGTAGAAGAGAGTTCAGAGTCCCGGAGTAAAGATCGAGGAGTAAAAGATCCTAATACCACCCAAATGGCGACGTGGGCCCGTAAGGCACACAACCATGTTAGTAAAAGTTTTGTAATGTCTAGACTCAACTTCGGCCAAGGAGTGTGGAAGGGGGATTCCTACAGGCAGTCGGCTCTGATACCAACTTGTAACGCCCCCGATTTAATCATACACTAATCATACACGCAAACATGTACGATCAAGATCAGGGACTCACGGGAAGATATCACAACATAACTCTACAAATAAAATAAGTCATACAAGCATCATATTACAAGCCAGGGGCCTCGAGGGCTCGAATACAAGAGCTCGATCATAGACGAGTCAGCGGAAGCAACAATATCTGAGTACAGACATAAGTTAAACAAGTTTGCCTTAAGAAGGCTAGCACAAACTGGGATATAGATCGAAAGAGGTGCAGGCCTCCTGCCTGGGATCCTCCTAAACTACTCCTGGTCGCCGTCAGTGGGCTGCACGTAGTAGTAGGCACCTCCCGAGTAGTAGTAGTCGTCATCAACGGTGGCGTCTGGCTCCTGGACTCCAACGTCTAGTTGCAGCAACCGGATATAGGAAAGGGGAAAAGGGGGAGAAAAGCAACCGTGAGTACTCATCCAAAGTACTCGCAAGCAAGGAGCTACACTACATATGTATGCATTGGTATCAAATGGAGTAAGGGTATCATAAGTGGACTGAACTGCAGAATGCTGGAATAAGAGGGGGATAGCTAGTCCTATCGAAGACTACGCTTCTGGTTACCTCCATCTTGCAGCAGGAGAGGAGAGTAGATGGTAAGTTCACCAAGTAGCATTGTGTAGCATAATCCTAACCGATGATCCTCTCCTCGTCGCCCTGTGAGAGAGCGATCACCAGTTGTATCTGGCACTTGGAAGGGTGTGTTTTATTAAGTATCATGTTCTAGTTATCATAAGGTCAAGGTACAACTCCAAGTCGTCCTGTTACCGAAGATCACGGCTATTCGAATAGATTAACTTCCCTGCAGGGGTGCACCACATTTCCCAACACGCTTGATCCCCTTTGGCAGACACACTTTCCTGGGTCATGCCCGGCCTCGGAAGATCAACACGTCGCAGCCCTACCTAGGCACAACAAAGAGGTCAACACGCCGGTCTAAATCCTATGGCGCGGGGGTCTGGCCCCATCACCCATTGCCACCTGCACGTTGCGAACGCGGCTGGTGAGCAGACCTAGCCTCCCTTATACAAGAGTAGGCGTTCCAGTCCAACCCGGCGTGCGCCGCTCAATCGCTGACGTCACGAAGGCTTCGGCTGATACCACGACGTCGAGTGCCCATAACTATCCCCGCGTAGATGGTTAGTGCGTATAGGCCAGTAGCCAGACTCAGATCAAATACCAAGATCTTGTTAAGCGTGTTAAGTATCCACGAACACCGACCAGGGCCAGGCCCACCTCTCTCCTAGGTGGTCTCAATCTGCCCTGTCGCTCCGCCACAAAGTAACCGTCGGGGGCCGTCGGGAACCCAGGCCCACCTCTACCGGGATGGAGCCACCTGCCCCTTCAGCCCCCATCTCCGAACAGTATCGTAAGTAATGTAACAGTATAAGTATACATCATATGCCCGTGATCACCTCCCGAAGTGATCACGGCCCAGTAGTATAGCATGGCAGACGGACAAGAGTGTAGGGCCAATGATGATAATCTAGCATCCTATACTAAGCATTTAGGATTGCAGGTAAGGTATCAATAGTTGTAGCAACAATGACAGGCTATGCAACATAATAGGATTAACGAAAAGCAGTAACATGCTACACTACTCTAATGCAAGCAGTATAGAGGAGAGTAGGCAATATCTGGTGATCAAGGGGGGGCTTGCCTGGTTGCTCTGGCAAGAGAGAGGGGCCGTCAACACCGTAGTCGTACTGGGTAGCAGCGGCGTCGGTCTTGATGTCTAGCTAGAGAAGAGGGGGAAGAACCAAATAAATATTTAAGCAAACAAATGCATAGAGATGCATGACATGACAAGTATCGGTGCTAGGGGTGCCCTAACGCGGTATGAGGTGATACCGGTGAAGGGGGGAAACATCCGGGAAAATATCCCCGGTGTTTTGCGTTTTCGGACAGATGAATCAGAGGGGGAAAGTTGCATGTTCGCTATGCTAGGGATGTGTGGCAGACGAACGGGATGCGTATCCGGATTCGTCTCGTCGTTCTGAGCAACTTTCATGTAGAAAGTATTTCAATCCGAGCTACGGATTATTTAATATTAATTTTTAAAGTTTTAATTCATTTCCTTTAATTAACAGAATTAATTTAAATCAAAAGGCATTTATGACGTCAGCATGATGTCAGCCTGACGTCAGCGGTCAACTCTGACCATTGACCGGTCAAACTGATAAGTGGGTCCCACTGTCATTGACCTAGATTAACTAAACATGTCCATTAGTTTAATTAGTCATTAGGTTAAACTAATCAGGATTAATTAAGTTAATTAATTCTTTAATTAATTAATTAATTAATGTTATTTATTTATTTATTATTATTATTATTTTTATATAAAAACATTCTAGGGGTCGGGCCCCACATGTCATTGGTACAAAACATTATTCCTAATGCAGTTTATTAACTAAACTAAATAGGGGCTGGCCCCTGGGTCAGTGGCCACAGCCGACCACTAGGGCGGGTGTGCCCAGGCGCACGACAGCACAGGAGGAGGCTCGGCGGACGCAGCCGGCGAGGCGACCGAGAGCAAGGGGGCGTGGGCAGCGACGGTGAGCTGGGGCGAGGCCGTACACGGAACGGAGGCAAGGTCGGGTTAGGGGGTGAGGGAGCGAGGCGCCAACTATGAGCAAGGCGGCGGTAGCAGAGGGCGGGCCAACGACATCGCGTAGGGCGGCGCGCCGGCGTGGTCGCGGGGCGAGCGCATCAGCAGCAGTGCACGGCGGAGCGGTTCGGCACGGGGACGGCTGGTGCGGTGCGCGCACGCTGGAGCCAGGGGAATGGTGACTGCGGCGAGGACCACGCGGGCGCGTGGCCATGCACGGGCGACGTGTTCGGGCAAGGAAAGTAGCAAGGGGGGAAGCTCACCCCCGATGCAGGGGTACGGGCGGCAAGGGTGGACGAAGTCCGTCGAGGGGGAGGTCGAGGACGCGGTTCCGGCGAACGGCGACGGGGCGGCCCTGGGGCATTGGGGATGGCAGTACGGCGGTGAGGTAACGCCGCAGAGGAGGACGGAGGCGCGGCGGGGCGGGCAACGGGCGACGTCCAGGCCGCCGGCGGCGAGGGCGGCAGGGCCATGGCGCACGACGGCAGCGGGGGGTCGGGGGCGTGGGTTACCCCCCGATCCAGATCCACTCAGGGGCGGGGTGGGGAAGACGAGAGGGATCGGGGGAGTGGGGGGTTGTGGGAGGGTGCGCTAGGTCACACAGGAAGTGGGCAATAAGGGAGGCGGGGTGGGCCGGCCAGGGGGGCCTGGTAGTTCTGGTGGGCCAAGGCCCGATGGGGCAGGGGGGTTTCCTTTTCTTTAATTTTGTTTTACCTTTCTGTTTATTTATTTTACCTTTTACTGTTTTGTTTTATTTTAGTTTTATGAATCACAAAAGTTGTACCTAAATTAGTATCACTAATTATACCTCTGCCATAATTAACTTGGGAACTTTAAATAAAATAGTTTTCATTTTTTTTGAATTTGAATTTGAATCGGTTTTGAATCAACGCGAGTTTACCAATAGTAAGCGAGGTGACGTGGCATCACTAACGTTGGATTACTGTAACCTAACTATCGGGGTGTCACAGGAGGATACCACCCCATCATAACCATCTCAATAGCATGTTGGCACGCAAGGTAAACCATTATAACTCATAGCTAATCAAGCATGGCACAAGAAACTATGATCTCTAATTGTCATTGCAAACATGTTTATTCATAACAAGCTGAATCAAGAACAATGAACTCATCATATTTACAAAAACAAAAGAGGTCGAGTTCATACCAGCTTTTCTCATCTCAGTCAGTCCATCATATATCATCATAATTGCCTTTCACTTGCACGACCGAACGATGTGAATAATAATAAGAGTGCACGTGCATTGGACTAAGCTGGAATCTGCGAGCATTCAATAAAAAGGAGAAGGCAATGCAATATGGTCTCTTGGTTAAATCAACAATAAAGCATATAAGAGCCACTTCAACAATTTAATCATGGTCTTCTCCTACTGACCCCCAAAGAAAAGAAAAGAAATAAAACTATTTACACGGAAAAGCTCCCAACAAGCAAAAGAAGAACAGGAAATATTTTTGGGTTTTCTTTTTAATTACTACTACAAGCATGGAAAGTTAATTAATTAAAAGCTACAACTATTTTTTTTGGTTTTTTCCTAAGGTTTATTAAACACACAAGAAGAAAGCATAAAAGGAAATAAACTAGCATGGATGATACAATGAAAAAGTATGAGCACCGACATCTAGCAATGAGTGTGTGTGAACATAAATGTAATGTCAGTGAGAAATACGTACTCCCCCAAGCTTAGGCTTTTGGCCTAAGTTGGTCTATGGCCACGGCTGGCCTGGCTGATATCCATAATAATAGTTGTTGGGGTCGTACTATGATGATGAAGAAGAAGGCTCCGATTGCCACTGGCTGGCAATCATCTCCGGATCCCACTGATAGTTAGATTGTCGTGAAGGATCAAATTGTGGTTCCGGTTCTGGCTCCTTGGCTGGTGCAGGGTTCTGGTAGGCATGAATAGTCGTCAACGAAACAAGGTACGTGCCTATAGTCAAATCAAACAAAGAATGAGCAGGCAAGGTAATAGTCTCAGGATGATGTTTATTAAAGAACAATTGATATTCAAGCTCTCCTGCCCTATTCTTAATAATAAAATATGTGCCAACATACTTTTATAATCTAGATAAACACGAGGCAGCACTTTTTCTTCCTTCTCAGCATGCCTAATAGGTATGTTAAAATGTGCAGCTAGGCGTCTAGCATAGATGCCTCCAAAGATGGGGCCCTTTGTATGGTTCAGACTTAACCGTTTAGTAATAATACCGCCCATACTAAAAGTGTTATCACTGTATAAACCTTGGAGCAAAATAATAATATCAGGGACACTAAGGTTTCCACAGTTTCCGCGACCAATTAAGCAATGACTAGCAAATAATGCAAAGTAGCGTAAGACAGGAAAATGTATGCTAGTGATTCGTGCATCGGAAACCTTCCTAGTTTCCCCTACAATGATAGTATCAATAAATCCCTCCACATCATCACGATGTGGTTCTTCTGTCTTGCCCTCAAAAGGGACTAAACGAATCCGACAAAAATCATAAAGTGACATCTCCTTGTGCTCATCATATAAATGAAACTCCACCGTAGGTGGTGAGTTCCTAGAATGAAAATGAAAGTTTTGCACAAAGGTATTTGTGAGTAAGAGATACTGATCGCATTGGTCATGGAGGAAAGCGGTGAGGCCTGCATTATGAGCCAATTCATGAAAATCTTCATAAATCCCGGCTGCTCTCAAGAAATCCTCGGAAGGCCATTCACACGTCCGAACCTCCGCGGTGAGCGAAAAATTATACTTAGGCTTCGGTGCCTTTTCCTTCGAGCTTTGGCTCGATGAGCCCCTCAATAATCTCCTCATCATTTTCTGAAAAATTCTGAAATTTTTAGTAACTTCAAAATAAAAGTAAACCAAACTCAATAATACTGATAGCAACTACTCCTACAAGTGCCTAGAACCTATATCATGCATCAAAACTACTTTTGACCATATAAATTTGACATGCAAGCTCAAGAACAGGGTCACCTAAGCAGCAAAAATTTGCAATGAATAAAGCACTAGAACAAAAACTAATTGGACCAATGGAGGAGTCACATACCAAGGAACAATCTCCCCAAGCAGTTTTGTGAGAGGTGCTTTGAGCAAGGAGATCGAAAATGGCAGCAAAATGAGCTTGGACTCGGGTTTGAGCTGGTTATTCGTGTTTGGGGGAGGAAGAAGGAGTGTGTGGGTGAAAGGATAAGTGGAGGAGGGCCACCGTGGGCCCACGAGGCAGGGGCGCGCCCTCCACCCTCGTGGGCAGGTGGTTGACCCCCCTGTTGTGTTCTCAGTGCCAAATATTCTCAAATATTCTAGAAAAAAATCATATTTAAATTTCAGGGCATTTGGAGAACTTTTATTTTTGGGGTATTTTTATATTGCACGGATAATCAGGTAACAGGCAGAAAAATGCTATTTTTATTTTATTTAATATAAATAACAGAAAGTAAAAGGAGGGTACAAAAGGTTGTGCCTTCTAGTTTCATCCATCTCATGCTCATCAAAAGGAATCCACTAACAAGGTTGATCAAGTCTTGTTAACAAACTCATTCCGATTAACATGAAACCAGATAAATTTTGAATAACACTAGGTTACCTCAATGGGGATATGCATATCCCCAATAATAAGTATGTCATATTTCTTCTTGACAGTAGGAAGAGGAAATTCAAAACCTCCAAATATAATCGATGGAATTTTTCTGATAGAATTGATACTATGAACTTGAGGTTGTTTCCTCGGAAAGTGTACCGTATGCTCATTACCATTAACATGCAAAGTGACATTGCCTTTGTTGCAATCAATAACAGCCCCTGTAGTATTAAGAAAAGGTCTTCCAAGAATAATAGACATACTATCGTCCTCGGGAATATCAAGAATAACAAAGTCCGTTAAATTAGTAACGTTTGCAACCACAACAGGCACATCCTCACAAATACCGACAGGTATAGCAGTTGATTTATCAGCCATTTGCAAAGATATTTCAGTAGGTGTCAACTTATTCAAGTCAAGTCTATGATATAAAGAGAGAGGCATAACACTAACACCCGCCCCAAGATCACATAAAGCAGTTTTAACATAGTTTCTTTTAATGGAGCATGGTATAGTAGGCGCTCCTGGATCTCCAAGTTTCTTTGGTATTCCACCCTTAAAAGTATAATTAGCAAGCATGGTGGAAATTTCAGCTTCTGGTATCTTTCTTTTATTTGTAACAATATCTTTCATGTACTTAGCATAAGGATTCATTTTGAGCATATCAGTTAATCGCATACGCAAAAAGATAGGTCTAATCATTTCAGCAAAGCGCTCAAAATCCTCATCATCCTTTTCTTGGATGGTTTGGGAGGAAAAGGCATGGGTTTCTGAACCCAAGGCTCTCTTTCTTTACCATGTTTCCTAGCAACAAAGTCTTTCTTATCATAATGTTGATTCTTTGATTGTGGGTTGTCAAGATCAACAGCGGGTTCAATTTCTACATCATTATCATTACTAGGTTGAGCATTATTATGAACATCATCATTAACATTTTCATTAGGTTCATGTTCATTGACAGATTGTGTTTCAGCATCAGACATAGATATACCATTTGGATTATCAGGTGGTTCAGCAATAGGTTCACTAGAAGTTTGCACAGTTCTATCATTTTTCATTTTCTTCCTTTTAGAAGAACTAGGTGCATCAATATTATTTCTCTGAGAATCTTGCTCAATTCTCTTAGGGTGGCCTTCAGGATACAAAGGTTCCTGAGTCATTCTACCAGTTTTAGTAGCCACTTTAAGAACATAATCATTTTTCTTACTATTCATCTCATTGAGCAATTCCCTTTGAGCTTTAAGTACTTGTTCTACTTGATTGGTAACCATAGAAGCATGTTTGCTAACAAGTTTAAGTTCACCTCTAATATTAGCCGTATAATCACCCAAATATTTAATCATCTCAGCATCTTGTTTTAATTGTCTACCAAAATAAGCATTGAAGTCTTCTTGCTTAAACATAAAATTATCAAACTCATCCAAGCATTGACTAGCAATTTTAGCAGGAGGGATTTCAGCTTTATCATATCTATAGAGAGAATTTACCTTTACTACCTGTGTCGGGTTATCGAGGTCTGGAGGTTCTTCAATAAGTAAAGGATTAGGATCATATGTTTCTTCAATAGGCGGTAAATTAAGACCACGTATTTCTTCAATAGGAGGTAAATTCTTAACATCTTCAGCTTTAATACCTTTTTCTTTCATAGATTTCTTTGCCTCTTGCATATCTTCGGGACTAAGAAATAGAACACCTCTCTTCTTCGGAGTTGGTTTAGGAATAGGATCATTAATTGGAGCAGGCTCCGGAGCTGGCTCAGGAGGTGCCCAATTATTTTCATTTGTCAACATATTATTCAATAAGATTTCAGCTTCATCTGGTGTTCTTTCCCTAAAAAGAGAACCAGCACAGCTATCCAGGTAATCTCTGGAAGCATCGGTTAGTCCATTATAAAAGATATCAAGTATTTCATTTTTCTTAAGAGGATGATCAGGAAAATCATTAAGTAACTTGAGAAGCCCCCCCCCCAAGCTTGTGGGAGACTCGCTTATTTAATTTGCACAAAGTTGTATATTTCCTTTAAAGCAGCTTGTTTCTTATGAGCAGGGAAATATTTAGCAGAGAAGTAGTAAATCATATCTTGGGGACTACGCACACAACCAGGATCAAGAGAATTAAACCATATCTTAGCATCACCCTTTAATGAGAACGGAAATATTTTAAGGATATAAAAGTAGAGAGATCTCTCATCATTAGTGAACAGGGTGGCTATATCATTTAATTTAGTAAGATGTGCCACAACAGTTTCTGATTCATAGCCATGAAAAGGATCAGATTGAACTAAAGTAATTATATCAGGATCAACAGAGAATTCATAATCCTTATTAGTAACAAAGATAGGTGAAGTAGCAAAAGCAGGGTCAGGTTTCATCCTAGCATTTAGAGATTGCTTATTCCATTTAGCTAATAACCTTTTGAGTTCATATATATCTTTGCAAGCTAAAATGGCTAAAGAAGCTTCTTGATCAAATAACCCTCAGGAATAACAAGTGATTCTTCATCATCACTTTCATCATCATAATCAGATTCAATATTTTCAATCTCTCTAGCCCTAGCAAGTCGTTCCTCGAGAAAATCACTAAGTGGCATAGTAGTACCAGGCATAGAGGTAGTTTCATCATAAGTATCATGTATAGAAGAAGTAGCATCATCAATAACATGCGACATATCAGAGCGAATAGCAGAAGCAGGTTTAGGTGTCGCAAGCTTACTCATAACAGAAGGTGAATCAAGTGCAGAGCTAGATGGCAGTTCCTTACCTCCCCTCGTAGTTGAGGGATAAATTGTTGTCTTAGCGTCTTTCAAATTCTTCATAGTGTCCAGCAGATATAAATCCCAAGTGACTCAAAGAATAGAGCTATGCTCCCCGGCAACGGTGCCAGAAATTAGTCTTGATAACCCACAAGTATAGGGGATCGCAACAGCTTTCGAGGGTAGAGTATTCAACCCAAATTTATTGATTTGACACAAGGGGAGCCAAAGAATATTCTCAAGTAGTAGCAACTGAGTTGTCAATTCAACCACACTTGGAAACTTAGTATCTGCAGCAAAGTGTTTAGTAGCAAAGTAATATAATAGTGATGGTAACGGTAACAAAAGAGTAACGAAAGAAAAGTAATGTTTTTGGTATTTTGTAGTGATTGTAATAATAGCAACGGGAAAGTAAATAAGCGTAAACTAGTATATGGAAAGCTCGTAGGCATAGGATCAATGATGGATAATTATGCCGGATGCAGTTCATCATGTAACAGTCATAACATAGGGTGACACAGAACTAGCTCCAATTCATCAATGTAATGTAGGCATGTATTCTGAATATAGTCATACGTGCTTATGGAAAAGAACTTGCATGACATCTTTTGTCCTACCCTCCCGTGGCAGCGGGGTCCTAATGGAAACTAAGGGATATTAAGGCCTCCTTTTAATAGAAAACCGGAACAAAGCATTAGCACATAGTGAATACATGAACTCCTCAAACTACGGTCATCACCGGTAAGTATCCCGATTATTGTCACTTCGGGGTTAACGGATCATAACACATAATAGGTGACTATAGACTTGCAATATAGGATCAAGAACTCTCATATATTGATGAAAACATAATAGGTTCATATCTGAAATCATGGCACTCGGGCCCTAGTGACAAGCATTAAGCATAGCAAAGTCATAGCAACATCAATCTCAGAACATAATGGATACTAGGGAGCAAAGCCTAACAAAACTAACTCGATTACATGATAAATCTCATCCAACCCATCACCGTCCAGCAAGCCTACGACGGAATTACTCACGCACGGCGGTGAGCATTATGAAATTGGTGATGGAGGATGGTTGATGATGACGACGGCGACGAATCCCCCTCTCCGGAGCCCCGCACAGACTCCAAATCAGCCCTCCCGAGAGGTTTTAGGGCTTGGCGGCGGCTCCATATCGTAAAACGTGATGATTTCTTCTCTCTGGTTTTTTTCTCCCCGAAACACAATATATAGAGTTGGAGTTGGAGTCGGAGGAGCTCTAGGGGGCCCACGAGGTAGGGGCGCGCCCCCACCCTCGTGGACAGGTGGTGGGCCCCCTGGCCTTCATCTTTTGCAGGTATTTTTTATATTTTCCAAAAAGTTGCTCCGTGAAGTTTCAGGTCATTTCGAGAACGTTTGTTTCTGCACATAAATAACACCATGGTAATTCTGCTGAAAACAGTGTCAGTCCGGGTTAGTTCCATTTAAATCATGCAAGTTAGAGTCCAAAACAAGGGCAAAAGTGTTTGGAAAATTAGATACGACGGAGACGTATCAGTCACCGAACCCGTACGCTTTGGCAACCCTTGGGGGTGGTCACTGATGACCCACAAGTATAGGGGATCTATCGTAGTCCTTTCGATAAGTAAGAGTGTCGAACCCAACGAGGAGTGGAAGGAAATGATAAGCGGTTTCCAGCAAGGTATTCTCTACAAGTACTGAAATAAGTGGTAACAGATAGTTTTGTGATAAGATAATTTGTAACGAGCAACAAGTAACAAAAGTAAATGAGGTGCAGCAAGGTGGCCCAATCCTTTTTGTAGCAAAGGACAAGCCTGGACAAACTCTTATATGATGTAAAGCGCTCCCGAGGACACATGGGAATATCGTCAAGCTAGGTTTCATCACGTTCATATGATTCGCGTTCGGTACTTTGATAATTTGGTATGTGGGTGGACCGGTGCTTGGGTATTGTCCTTACTTGAACAAGCATCCCACTTATGATTAACCTCTATTGCAAGCATCCGCAACTACAACAAAAGTATTAAGGTAAACCTAACCATAGCATGAAACATATGGATCCAAATCAGCCCCTTATGAAGCAACGCATAAACTAGGGTTTTAAGCTTCTGTCACTCTAGCAACCCATCATCTACTTATTACTTCCCAATGCCTTCCTCTAGGCCCAAATAATGGTGAAGTGTCATGTAGTCGATGTTCACATAACACCACTAGAGGAGAGACAACATACATCTCATCAAAATATCGAACGAATAACAAATTCACATGACTACTAATAGCAAGACTTCTCCCATGTCCTCAGGAACAAAAGTAACTACTCACAAAGCATAAACATGTTCATAATCAGAGGGGTATTAATATGCATATAGGATCTGAACATATGATCTTCCACCAATTAAACCAACTAGCATCAACTACAAGGAGTAATTAACACTACTAGCAACCTACTAGCACCAATCCCGGACTTGGAGACAAGAATTGGATACAAGAGATGAACTAGGGTTTTGAGATGAGATGGTGCTGATGAAGATGTTGATGGAGAGTGCCCTCTCCCGTTGAGAGGAGCGTTGGTGATGACGATGGCGATGATTTCCCCCTTCGGGAGGGAAGTTTCCCCGGCAGAACAGCTCCGCCAGAGCCCTAGATTGGTTCCGCCAAGGTTCCGCCTCATGGCGGCGGAGTTTCATCCGAGAAGATGGCTTATGATTTTTTTCCCATCGAAAGACTCCATATAGCAGAAGATGGCCACCAAGAGGCCACCAGGGGGCCCACGAGGTAGGGGGCGCCCAGAGGGGTAGGGCGCACCCCCCACCCTCGTGGGCAGGGTGTGCCCCCCTGGTGAAGTTCTTGAGCTCAGTATTTTTTATATATTTGGAAAACACCTTCCGTGAAGTTTCAGGACTTTTGGAGCTGTGCAGAATAGGTCTCTAATATTTGCTCCTTTTCCAGCCCAGAATCCCAGCTGCCGGCATTCTCCCTCTTTATGTAAACCTTGTAAAATAAGAGAGAATAGGCATAAGTATTGTGACATAATGTGTAATAACAGCCCATAATGCAATAAATATCGATATAAAAGCATGATGCAAAATGGACGTATCAACTCCCCCAAGCTTAGACCTCGCTTGTCCTCAAGCGAAAAGCCGAAATCGAAAAATATGTCCACATGTTTAGAGATAGAGGTGTCGATAAAAAAAATAAAATACGGACATGAGGGCATCATGATCATTCTTAGAACAGCAACTTATATAATTCTTGTCATATGATTTCTTATGCTAGAGTAATAATTCAATCACAATATCAAGTATGAATTGTAAACTTCATCGAAAACTAACAAACTATAATCTCAGTCATTGAAGCAATTGCAATTTATCATAACATAGGAAAGAGTCAATGTATAAGAGCTTTTCAGCAAGTCCACATACTCAACTATCATATAATCTTTCACAATTGCTGACACTCACGCAATACTTATGGGTATGGAGTTTTAACCGGACACAGAGAAAGATAGGGGCTTATAGTTTTGCCTCCCAACGTTTTACCTCAAGGGTAATGTCAACAGTAATAGTTCATGAAAACTCACATCCAATTAGCCATATATACCAGGATCTTTCCAACATATTGTGGTTGCCAATGGATAAAATATAAAATGGAAGGGTGAAGATCACCATGACTCTTATGCAATGTAGGAGATAAAAGTAAAAGATAGGCCCTTCGCAGAGGGAAGTAGAGGTTGTCATGCGCTTTTATGGTTGGATGCACAAAATCCTAATGCAAAGAACATCACTTTATATTGCCCCTTGTGATATGGACCTTTATTATGCACTCCGTCGCTTTTATTACTTCCATATCACACGATCGTATAAAGCTTATTTCCTCCACACCAATCAACCATACATATTTAAAGAGCAATTTTTATTGCTTGCACCGATGACAACTTACTTGATGGATCTTACTCAATCCATAGGTAGGTATGGTGGACTCTCATGGCAAAACTGGTTTAAGGGTATTTGGAAGGACAAGTAGTATTTCTACTTGGTGCAATGAATTTGGCTAGCATGAGGGGGAAAGGCAAGCTCAACATGTTGGAGGATCCAAGATAATATAATTTATCTCAGATGTAGGAAAACACAACCCATTACGTTGTCTTCCTTGTCCAATGTCAACTCTTTAGCATGCCATATTTTAATGAGTGCTCACAATCATAAAAGATGTCCAAGATAGTATTACGTGAAGACATCTCTTTCTTTATTACTTCCTATTAATTGCAACGATGACCAAAACTATGTTTGTCAACCCTCAACAACTTTTATTCATCATACTCTTTCTATGTGAGCTCATTACTCTCCATAAGACTCACATGATCTCTTTGTTTCTTTTTATTTCTTTTTCTTTTCTTTTATTCACTTAGGATCATGGCAAAATAATCAAGCCCTTGACTCAACACTAATCTTTATTATATAGCTCAAGGACTCGATTACATAGAAGGATAATAAAGCAAAACTCACAACTAGATCATACTAAGAACTTTTATTCTACTAGATCAAGATATTATCAAAAGGATCAAACTAAGAAAAACGGTAAAGATAAAGTGATGGTGATACGATACCGGGGCACTCCCCCAAGCATGGCAATTGCAAAGTGGAGTGCCCATACCCATGTGATTATGTCTCCTTTGTTGGTGAAGAAGGTGGGGTTGTTGATGATGGATAGTCGCACATTGAGCGTAGGAGGTCTTCTAACTTGCGGATAATGCCCTTGAGTGCGATGATATACTCCTTCAACAAAATATTTTCACGTGTGAGATACTTATTTTGTATACGAGCTAACTCAATCATCTTGAAAGCTTCGATTTCTGTTGGGGTAAGAAGATTGTGATCCAGTTGAAGGGTGTCTTCTGTTGCCGGAACTTGGTCCTCCATGGCCTTCTTGATCCCTTCATCCTTGTTGATCTCCATGGGTTCTTCTCTCTTCAGCTCTATCTTCATTAGCCAAGCATCGTTGCCCCCATGGTTGGAGGAGGAAGATGACATAGTGCCTGGCCTTGACAATCCTGGCAGAAAACAGCTCGAAACAAAGACAGGAGATAATTGCGTGATACGGGAGTCAAAACCCCCGGGAGGTTATATAATGAATTTTTACCGACCAAAATACGTGTCCAGTGAGAAAATGGAGTCCGGAGAGCACATGAGGTGCCCACGAGGTAGGGGGCGCGCCCTCCACCCTCGTAGAGCCCTCGTGTCCTTCCCGGACTGCTGCTTATTTTTCTATTTTTCTAAATATTCCAAAACGGAGAAATATTGCCTTAAAAACTGTTTTGGAGTCGGTTTACTTACCGTACCACATACCTATTCCTTTTCAGAGTCTGAAACGTTCCAGAAAGTGTCCCTTATGTATTCCTCCGGGGTTATGGTTTCAATAACATTGGTTTCAACATTTATGGGATTACCTGAGATATAGTGTTTGATTCTTTGACCGTTCACCACCTTCGGATTTATGCCTTCGAAGTTGTTGATTTTTATGGCACCGGAACGGTAGACCTCCTCGATAACGTAAGGACCTTCCCATTTAGAGAGAAGTTTTCCTGCAAAAAATCTTAAACGAGAGTTGTATAGCAATACATAATCACCTACATTAAACTCACGCTTTTGTATCCTTTTGTCATGCCATCTTTTAACTTTTTCTTTAAACAACTTGGCATTTTCGTAGGCTTGGGTTCTCCATTCATCAAGTGAACTAATATCAAATAACCTCTTCTCACCGGCAAGTTTAAAATCATAATTAACTTCTTCAATAGCCCAATAAGCCTTGTGTTCCAGTTCGAGAGGTAAGTGACATGCTTTTCCATAGACCATTTTATACGGAGACATACCCATAGGATTTTTATATGCAGTTCTATAGGCCCATAATGCATCATCAAGTTTCTTGGACCAATTCTTTCTGGACCTATTAACAGTCTTTTGCAAAATTAATTTGAGTTCTCTATTACTCAATTCTACTTGACCACTAGACTGAGCGTGATAAGGAGATGCAATTCTATGATTAACATCATATTTAGCAAGCATTTTACGGAAAGCACCATGAATAAAATGTGAACCACCATCAGTCATTAAATATCTAGGGACTCCAAATCTTGGAAAAGTAACTTCTTTAAGCATTTTAATAGAGGTGTTATGATCAGCACTACTAGTTGGAATAGCTTCTACCCACTTAGTAACGTAATCAAAAACAACTAAAATATGTATATAACCATTAGAGGAAGGAAAAGGTCCCATATAGTCAAAGCCCCAAACATCAAATGGTTCAATAACAAGAGAATAATTCATAGGCATTTCTTGACGTCTACTAATATTACCAATTCTTTGACATTCATCACAAGATAAGACAAACTTACAAGCATCCTTGAAGAGAGTAGGCCAATAAAAACCAGATTGCAATACCTTATGTGCAGTCCTATCTCCAGCATGGTGTCCTCCATAAGCTTCGGAGTGACACTTCGTAGGATCTGTTCTTGTTCATGCTCAGGTACACAACGTCTAATAACACCATCTACTCCTTCTTTATAAAGATGTGGGTCATCCCAAAAGTAATGCCTCAAATCATAGAAGAACCTTTTCTTTTGCTGGTATGTGAAACTAGGTGGTATAAACTTAGCAACAATGTAATTAGCATAATCAGCATACCATGGAGCAGTATGAATTTATAATATTTAATTGCTCATCGGGAAAGCTATCATAAATAGGTAGTGGGTCATCAAGCACATTTTCTAACCTAGACAAGTTGTCTGCAACAGGGTTCTCAGCTCCTTTTCTATCAACAATATGCAAATCAAATTCTTGTAGCAAGAGAACCCATCTAATAAGTCTAGGTTTAGCATCTTTCTTTTCCATAAGATATTTAATAGCAGCATGATCAGTGTGAATAGTTACTTTAGAATCAACAATATAAGGTCTAAACTTATCACAAGCAAATACAACTGCTAAGAATTCTTTTTCAGTAGTAGCATAATTTCTTTGAGCATTGTCTAGAGTTTTACTAGCATATTGAATAACATTTAGTTTCTTATCAACTCTTTGTCCTAGAACAGCACCTACATCATAATCACTAGCATCACACATAATTTCAAAGGGTAAATTCCAATCAGGTGGCTGAACAATAGGTGCAGAGATCAATGCTTTCTTAAGTATTTCAAATGCTTCTACACAATCATCATCAAAGACAAATGGTATATCTTTTTGTAATAAATTAGTTAGAGGCCGAGAGATTTTTGAGAAGTCCTTAATGAACCTCCTATAAAAACCGGCATGACCAAGGAAGCTTCTTATACCTTTGATTTCCTTGGGACATGGCATCTTTTCAATAGCATCAACCTTGGCTTTATCAACTTCAACACCTCTTTTAGAAACTTTATGCCCCAAGACAATAACTTCATTAACCATAAAGTGGCACTTTTCCCAATTCAAGACAATATTAGTTTCTTTACATCTCTGCAAAACTCGATCAAGGTTGCTTAAGCAATCATCAAAAGAAGATCCATAGACGGAAAAGTCGTCCATGAAAACGTCACAAATCTTTTCACAAAAGTCAGAGAATATAGCCATCATGCATCTTTGAAAGGTAGCAGGTGCATTACATAAACCAAAAGGCATACGTCTATAAGCAAAAGTACCAAAAGGGCATGTAAAAGTAGTCTTTGATTGATCTTTGGCTGACACAAGTATTTGAGAGAAACTAGAATAACCATCTAGAAAGCAAAAAATGTGTGTGTTTGGATAATCTTTCTAGCATTTGATCGATAAAAGGTAAGGGGTAATGATCTTTTTTAGTAGCCTTATTTAATTTGCGGAAATCAATTACCATCCTATAACCTGTAATAATTCTTTGAGGAATCAATTCATCTTTATCATTAGGAACAACAGTAATACCTTCCTTCACTATCAGCAACGGGGTAAATTATACCTGCCTCAAGGAGTTTTAGTATCTCCTTTCTTACCACTTCTTTCATTTTAGGATTCAGCCGACGTTGATGATCACGAACTGGTTTAGCATCTTTTTCCAAATTAATTTTATGTTGGCATAGAGTGGGACTAATGCCCTTAAGATCATCAAGAGTATACCCAATAGCAGCACGGTGCTTCTTCGGAATTTTCAATAATCTCTCTTCTTCATGTTCTGAAAGGTTAGCACTAATAATAACAGAGTATATCTTTTTCTCATCAAGATAAGCATATTTAAGAGTATCAGGTAACGGTTTAAGCTCAAACAGGGGATCACCCTTGGGTGGAGGAGGATCCCCTAGAATTTCAACAAGTAAATTGTTTTTCAGAATAGGTTCCTGTTTAAAGAATACTTCATCTAATTCCCTTCTTTCATTCATAAACATGTCATTTTCATGGTCTAGCAAATATTGTTCTAAAGGATCACTAGGAGGTACGTCAATAGAAGCAAGACCAATAATTTCATCCTTACTAGGTAATTCTTCTTCATGGTGTTGTCTACTAAATTTAGAAAAATTAAATTCATGAGTCATATCATCTAAACCGATAGTAACAACATCCCTTTTGCAATCTATGGTAGCATTAACAGTATTTAAGAAGGGTCTACCAAATATAATGGGACAAAAGCTATCTTGTGGGGAACCAAGAACAAGAAAATTAGCAGGATATTTAGTTTTCCCACACAAGACTTCAACATATCTAACAATTCCCATTGGTGAAATAGTATCTCTATTGGCAAATTTAATTGTAACATCAATATCTTCTATCTCAGCAGGTGCAATATCATGCATAACTTCTTAGTATAAAGAATAAGGTATTGCACTAGCACTAGCACCCATATCACATAAGCCATGATAACAATGATCTCCTATTTTTAACAGAAATAATAGGCATGCCTACCACAGGTCTAGGTTTATCTGTATCACGAGGTTTAGCAATTCTAACAGTTTCGTCACAGAAATAAATAACATGCCCATCAATATTATCAGACAAGAGATCTTTAACGATAGCAACATTAGGTTCAACTTTAACTTGCTCCGGAGGTGTATATGTTTTAATATTGCTTTTACGAACCACAGTTGAAGCTTTAGCATGATCCTTTATCCTAACAGGGAAAGGTGGTTTCTCAACATAAGAAGTAGGAACAATAGGATCATTATAAGTGATAGTCTTTTCTTCAACTTTAATAGGTGCAGCTACTTTTACTTCTATGGGAGGATGATATTTAAACCAGTTCTCCTTGGGGAGATCAACATAAGCAACAAAAGATTCACAGAAAGAAGCTACTATCTCAGAGTCAAGTCCATATTTAGTGCTAAATTTACGAAAAATATCGGTATCCATAAAAGATTTAACACAATCAAAACTAGGTGTCATACCTGACTCCTTACCATTGTCGAGGTCCCAATCTTCAGAGTTGTGTTTAATTCTTTTCAATAAATCCCATTTGAATTCAATAGTATTCATCATAAAAGAGCCAGCACAAGAAGTATCAAGCATGGTGCGATTGTTACGAGAAAGCCGAGCATGAAAATTTTGAATAATCATTTCTCTTGAGAGCTCATGATTGGGGCATGAATATAACATTGATTTAAGCCTTCCCCAAGCTTGAGCGATGCTTTCTCCTTCGCGCGGCCAAAAAATATATATATAATTGTGATCACGATGAACAAGATGCGTAGGATAAAACTTCTGATGAAATTCTAATTTCAATCGTTTGTAATTCCAAGACCCCATATCATCACATAGCCTATACCATGTCGATGCATCTCCCCTCAAAGATAAAGGGAAGACCTTCTTATTAACAACATCTATGGGTACACCTGCAAGCTTAAATAATCCACAAACTTCATCCACATATATCAGATGTTCATCAGGAGTTTTGTTCCATCTCCTAAAAAAGGATTAGCTAGCAGTTTTTCTAACATACCCGAAGGAACTTCAAAGCAAGTATTGTCATTTTCATTTTCATTTTCAGTAGGTTCAGTAGATTGAGGAGCAACTCTTTGTTCTACTGTTCGGGGTGAAGATACCCCGAACAAGCCCCTCGGAGGATTACTTTCCATAGTAACAAGTGACAGTAAATTTCAGCACACTATATAATTTTTTCCTTACCAAATTCCACCTACCAAAGGCGCTTCACTTCCCGGCAACGACGCTAGAAAAGAGTCTTGATGACCCACAAGTATAGGGGATCTATCGTAGTCCTTTCAATAAGTAAGAGTATCGAACCCAACGAGGAGCAGAAGGAAATGAGAAGCGGTTTCCAGCAAGGTATTCTCTACAAGTACTGAAATAAGTGGTAACAGATAGTTTTGTGATAAGATAATTTGTAACGAGCAACAAGTAACAAAAGTAAATAAGGTGCAGCAAGGTGGACCAATCCTTTTTGTAGCAAAGGACAAGCCTGGACAAACTCTTATATGATGTAAAGCGCTCCCGATGACACATGGGAATATCGTCAAGCTAGGTTTCATCACGTTCATATGATTCGCGTTCGGTACTTTGATAATTTGGTATGTGGGTGGACCGGTGCTTGGGTACTGTCCTTACTTGAACAAGCATCCCACTTATGATTAACCTCTATTGCAAGCATCCACAACTACAACAAAAGTATTAAGGTAAACCTAACCATAGCATGAAACATATGGATCCAAATCAGCCCCTTACGAAGCAACGCATAAACTAGGGTTTAAGCTTCTGTCACTCTAACAACCCATCATCTACTTATTACTTTCCAATGCCTTCCTCTAGGCCCAAATAATGGTGAAGTGTCATGTAGTCGACGTTCACATGACACCACTAGAGGAGAGACAACATACATCTCATCAAAATATCGAACGAATACCAAATTCACATGACTACTAATAGCAAGACTTCTCCCATGTCCTCAGGAACAAAAGTAACTACTCACAAAGCATAAACATGTTCATAATCAGAGGGGTATTAATATGCATATAGGATCTGAACATATGATCTTTCACCAATTAAACCAACTAGAATCAACTACAAGGAGTAATTAACACTACTAGCAACCTACTAGCACCAATCCCGGACTTGGAGACAAGAATTGGATACAAGAGATGAACTAGGGTTTTGAGATGAGATGGTGCTGATGAAGATGTTGATGGAGATTGCCCTCTCCCGATGAGAGGAGCGTTGGTGATGACGATGGCGATGATTTCCCCCTCCGGGAGGGAAGTTTCCCCGGCAGAACAGCTCCGCCAGAGCCCTAGATTGGTTCCGCCAAGGTTCCGCCTCGTGGCGGCGGAGTTTCGTCCGAGAAGATGGCTTATGATTTTTTTTCCATATAAAGACTCCATATAGCAGAAGATGGCCACCGGGGGGTCACCAGGGGGCCCACGAGGTAGGGGGCGCGCCCAGAGGGGTAGGGCGCGCCCCCACCCTCGTGGGGAGGGTGTGGCCCCCTGGTGAAGTTCTTGAGCTCAGTATTTTTTATATATTTGGAAAACACCTTCCGTGAAGTTTCAGGACTTTTGGAGCTATGCAAAATAGGTCTCTAATATTTGCTCCTTTTCCAGCCCAGAATCCCAGCTGCCGGCATTCTCCCTCTTTATGTAAACCTTGTAAAATAAGAGAGAATATGCATAAGTATTGTGACATAATGTGTAATAACAGCCCATAATGCAATAAATATCGATATAAAAGCATGATGCAAAATGGACATATCAGTCACCGGTACCCGTCAAATTGCTCGGGGCGATCTCCACAACCTAATTGGAGACCCCGACGCTTGCCCGGAGTTTTACACCACAATGATTGAGCTCCGAACACCACCAACCATCCAGGGCGCCCAAGCACCCAAGAGGAACAAGCTCAAGGATATCAAGCACCCAAGAGTAATAAACTTCTAACTTGTAACCTCCACGTATCACCGTGGAGAACTCAAACCGATGCACAAATGCAATGGCAAGGGCACACAGAGTGCCCAAGTCCTTCTCTCTCAAATCCCACCAAAGCAACTAATGCTAGGGAGGAAAGTGAGAGGAAGAACAAGAAGGAGAACACCAAGAACTCCAAGATCTAGATCCAAGGGGTTCCCCTCACATAGAGGAGAAAGTGATTGGTGGAAGTGTGGATCTAGATCTCCTCTCTCTTTTCCCTTAAAAACTAGCAAGAATCCATGGAGGGATTGAGAGTTAGCAAGCTCAAAGAAGGTCAACATTGGGGGCAAAAACGAGCTCAAGAGATGGGGAACCATTGGGGAAGAAGACCCCCTTAAATAGGTCCCCACGAATCTGCCCATTATGTGCAGAAAAACATAGGAGCGGTACAACCGATATGAGCACCGGTACAACCGGTAACAGGCAATAAGCGGTACAACCGGCCCACAACCGCCCAACAACCGCCCAACAACCGCACCACAACAGAGACTAGTCCGGTGATAGAGCGGTACATGGCCGGTACAACCTTCAGACCAATTCTGGAGCGGTACAACTGCTCCAAACACCGGTTGTACCGGTCAACCGGTACAACCTCTTCATGGGGCGGTACAACCTCTCTATGTAAAACAGGTAATATCAAAACAACCACAACTTTCGCATACGAGCTCCGAATTCGACGAAATCAAGTTTGTTGGAAAGCTAAGGACAAAAACAAACACAATCTTGATAGAAATATCAATAAATAGCAATTGAGAAAATACCCAAAATAAAATGGTGAGAACCCTTTCTTAATTAAGACCAGTAAAAACTCCAACACCGAAAACACAAAAGAAGATTAAAAAGAAATCGGTTTTTGATGAACTCGAGCTTGTCAAGAAGATGACCATGAGATCCAAATCTCACAAGGAGAAGAACCAAAAAAGAAACAAGAGAGATGATGCAAGGATGCAATGGTTTGAGCTCTCGACGAACGAAACGATCAAGCTACTCACTAGAAAGCCCCCCTTGATAGTACGGCAATCGATCCTACAACCCGGTCTCCCAACTACCACTATGAAACCGGTAAAATAGAAAACCTATCAAGGGCAAATCTTTTCCTTGCACATGGTCCACTTGAGCTAGATGATGACGATCTTGACTTCCTCAAGTTGGACCACCTTTCTTGATTGTGTTGACTTGATGAAGACTAGTTGATTGCTCCCCCATACTCCACTATGGGTGAGCCACTCTTCGGCGCATCTTCACAATTCCATTGACACCACAATGGACGACAAGCTTCAAGCTTGATTGCTCCCCCATACTCCATTATGGGTGAGCCACTCTTTGTGTTGCTCCACTTGAACTTGCACACTGCAAACTTGATGACGATCACCACTTGATGTCATTCTCCATGGGTTGTATGAGATCTTCCTCTTGACGCAAGACCATGGAAACATACCTAACCCCACAAAGAACTCTCGCGTAGACCATGGGTTAGTACACAAAGCGTAATGGACGATGCTTACCATACCATGGGATCACTTGATCCCTCTCGGTACTTCTTTTACGCTTTGTGGGTTGAGCAACTTGATTCACTCTTGACTTAGTCTTGATCAACCTTGAATCTTTCCAACTCGCTTCATTTGGATGATGTCTTGAAGGTAAACATGAATGATCACACAATCTTCTTCTTCAAGGCATGCTTGCAATAAGCTCAACTCTCACATGACCAATCTTTGAATAATTCCTTGAAAAGCACTTTGGCCATCTCATAAACTCCTTGAAACCAACACATGTACTTCAAGACAATCCTATGGACAAATCCTTCAAATATAACTCAAGGCAATCGTTAGTCCATAGAGATTGTCATCAATTACCAAAACCACACATGGGGGCACCGCATGTCCTTTCACTAACCCTGCCGGTGTCTATATAAATCGGGGGTTGTAGTCTTTACGGAGAGAGGTATATTCATCATCTCATCACCTTAGGGTTTAGCTCATGCTGATCTCGAGGTAGACCTACCTACTCTGTAAACCATACTTCCTTCATTCCAAAATATAGTGCGCCCGCGCTTCTCGAGGTTCAACTTTGACCATCAATTTAACCAACGAGACCAACTGCGGCGGGACAAAAAATCATATAATTGAAAACTTCTTTCGAATGCGAATTCACTGATATAATTTTGCTCCCGCCGCAATCAGTCTCGATAGTTAAATTTACGGTCAAAGTTGAAGCACATGAATAGAGGAAGCACTACATTATGGAATGGAGGGGTACTATACATCCAATATAATCAAGCATGCACCCGGACGAACTTCTGGGCCCACCTGCAGCTACCAGTCCCCAGCGCGCGGAGAGGGTGGTGGACCTGGCTTCATGGGCTCGAGCTCGATGGCTCCCGTCTCAAACGCGCCGGCCGGAGCCGCGCGTCGCCTCCCTCCTCGGAGCGCCGCCGCAGGCCACCAGCTCCACGCGCTCCTCACCAAGCATGGCCTCCTCCACCACCCGGCCTACCTCCGCGCCGTCCTCTCCCGACTCCCTGCCTCCCCGTCGTCCCTCGCCTTCCTACTCTCCGCCCCTCCGGGCGTTCTCTCCCAGTCCCTCTTCTGCCCGGTCATCGCCGCATTCTCCTCCTCCCCCGTTCCTCACTTCTCGCTCGTCATCTTCAACCACGTCTCCTCCCTCTCCATCCCCACTCCGCTCCCCACCTTCCCCGCCCTCCTCAAATCCTGCGCCCGGGCTTTCAAGCTGCGCTCTGGAGCCAGCGCGTCCTCTGAGGCCTTCGCCTTCAAGGGGCTGGAGTTGCACTGCCGCGTCCTAAAGCTGGGCTGCGGTGCGGATCGCTACGTGCAGAACGCGCTCGTGTCCATGTACGGCAAGCTCGGCCGTCTCAGGGAGGCGAGGAGGGTGTTCGACGAAATGCCTGTTAGGAACGCCGTTTCCTGGAACGCCCTAGTGGGTGCGCACGATGTGGCGGGTGATTCGCATGGTGCAGAGCGATTGTCTCAGGAAACGCCTGACCGGAACATTTCATGGTGGAACGCCGAGATCGTGCGGAATGCGAGGGCTGGTGATATGGAGGAGGCATCGCGGGTCTTCAGTGAGATGCCTGACAGGGACGTTGTGTCATGGAACTCCTTGATCGGTGGCTATGTGAAGCTCAGGAGGTACAAGAAAGCATTGGAGATCTTCCAAGAGATGCAGGACAATGGCATCGAGCTGACCGAGCTAACACTTGTGTCTGTTCTTGGGGCATGTGCAGAGATTGGCGAGGTGGAGCTTGGGAAGGGTGTCCACAGTTACCTGGATAGCAAGGGCATTGCGGCTGATGGTTATGTTGGTAACGTGCTCGTTGATATGTATGCGAAATGCGGCAGATTGGACCTTGCCATGCAAGTCTTTGAAAGCATGTCAACCAGGGACATTACTTGCTGGAATGCAATGATTGTTGGGTTGTCGGTTCATGGCTACTCACACAAGGCTCTGAAGCTCTTTGATTCGATGAAAGTTGAGCCTGATCATGTCACATTTCTTGGTGTCTTGATTGCCTGCAGCCATGGTGGCCTAGTGGACGAGGGGAGATCATATTTTAGCAGCATGGCTGCAGACTACAAAATTGTGCCGGATGTGAAGCATTACGGGTGCATGATAGACATGCTCTGCCGCTACGGTAAAGTTGCAGAAGCATATCAAATGATGGATGATATGCCCGTCAAGGCAAACTCTGTGCTCTGGAAGATGGTGTTGGCTGCATGCCGAGTGCATGGGCAAATGGACCTTGCTAAAAAGGCTTTCCACAAATTGCATGAGCTGATGCCCGCTGATGATGGGGATGTCATCACGATATCCAATGTTTATGCAGAAGCAAGGAGATGGGACGACGTTGAGCATCTGAGAACGAGGATAACCGAACACGGTGTTTGGAAGCACGCCGCACACAGTCAAGTTGATGTTCCGTAGCTAATATTTAGAGCGAAGAATGACCGAATTCAGTTCCAGAAGTCTGATTCGTCAACCTGAGTACAGCCAGGCCGCAGCTTCAATAGGTAGCCTAGCGTTCCTCCTTTGTTACATGGTACTATTTCTGAATATTGTGATAATGTGCATATCTTCAATTACAGCTTGATGTGATTTTTTAGGCTGTGTGTTGCCGCTTCTAAGCTTCCAAGTGAAGAACGAAGAGAAACGTCAAGTTAGTAACCATGCTGAGTTCATTTATTCTGTTATTAAGCTGAGAGGACCTTGTTATTAAGCTGAAAATGGCCTGTTTTAAGATGGAGCACTGGTGACCTTGAAAAGCTTAATTTCCTTTGCTGGAGCTACTTAATCGAGTTCGCAAATATTCCGCTTGATTCTTGTGAGTGAAGGTGAAGGCCATGCTAGATGTTACAGCATTCCATTTTTATAGCCTCACGTCATTGAAACAAGATGTCACAAATGATATGGTTTTGTGTCCACGTCTACCTACCCTTGTTCAGTCTTTACACATCTGATGTGAGCACCGATGAGATGTGCAGCATTGCAGGATACGCTACCGCTTGGCTCGCAAACAATCGAAATGGATTATACTACTCCCTTGAATCCATAATAAGTGTTGCGGTTTTGAACTGTAGTAACTAGCACCACATAATGCTGTTTGTCCAGAGTAAAGTTCAGAAGTTGTAAGCAAAATAAGGCTGTGTAGAATGTTTGGTGGGCTAACCTAAACCAATCACGTTTGCTGTGTTGAAGTTGAAGCCGGTGGCAACTTTTGTCCGGGCGCGAAAGCATGTGCTCTTCATCCAACCATGTCTATGGTTTTGATGGATCTCACACCATGGCCACCTCATCAAAACCATGATAACAAAAAGACAACAAACTAATAAACAATCAGCAGATAAATCCAATCCACCCTAGGAAGGAAACAACCCGGCAGAGAGTGCGTCTACGTCTTAGTACTCTTGACTTGTACTACTACAAGTTTTCTTTCTCCAACAAACCTTGGTTAAACCAGGCTATTTACAAAGTCTTGATATTATGACTCCTCGTCGACACTCCATATCTACTTGTATCGCTCATGGTGTTGGTCTTTGTGTTCTTCTTGACGTCAATTTCTTCTTTCTTTATCTTTGTTACCTATATATCTTTGTGTCAAAAACGCTTTTATGTTATGGGACGGAGTGAATAGTTTTTTGCCTGGTTTCCTCGTGAACAGATTAACTTGTTTAGGTTCTCGATCCGGTTTTTCTTATAAGCTGGATCAGCCAAATACAAAAAAGGTAAGCTACCCTTGACTCTTCGCATCTAGAAAAAAAATACCTAGTCTAGAACTAGAACAAACCGCCAACCAAAATCCAAAAGACTTTGTTAGAAACCATCGCAAAATCACATTCGATAGACGTCCCTGTCAGACTTTTTTCCCAATTCCACGCTGCAACATCCACTGTGTGTGTGTTTGCCAGCGACAAAGTTGCAGGAAGACCTAGCGAGTCTTTCTTCCGTCCACACGAGCCTTTATTCCCTTTCTTGCTTTTCTCACCCGCGTTCCACTGAAGCACCGGCGGAAATTCCCCCCTCGTCGCCTTCGCCTTCGCCGTCGTCGTCTCTCTTCCGCTCTACTTGCCCCGGCTGTTCTCACAGTCTACTTCAGGCCCTTCTTGCTGCCGGAGAAAAAGTTGAGGATCTGCGAGATGGGTCCTGCTCTCCCCGGAATTCTCGACGCATCGTAGAACCCGCGGGCGTTCTTGGGCCGCCACCGGTCCTGAAATGGAGGAAGAGGGCGCCCCGGCGCTGCGCGTGATCCGGAGCTCCATCGACGCGCTGGGGCGAGGGTTCGATGCCACCCACGACACCAGGCTGCTCTACTGCAAGGGGTCTCGCCTCGTCGGCGTCGACGACGGCGAGCTGAGCTCCAGGGATCTGGTCATGCCTGACGGGCTGACTGTCCCCGGTGTGCCCAAGGATGTTGACTGCTCCGGTGAGAGTGGGGTTGGTGTACCGGAGACCGCTGGCCCGTGCGCCTTCCACGAGGTGCCGACGACTGACACTGTTTATTGTGTTTTGTCTCTGAATTTCGTCGTTTGTCTGTTAATTCCGTGCTAGCTGCTTGATTAAGTGCATGCTGTTTCTGAACTGTTCTTCGTATCCTGGTAGTGTCAGGACATAACCGGATGCAGCTTTAATCATATGCTATGTAGGAGTACAAGCTGTGCCAATTCCAGTTTTGAACTAACGCAGACTTGTTTCATAGCTTTCAGCTGAGCGGCTGACCCGACGCAACTGACGGATAAGCCAACGTTAATAGTTGGTCTAATTCCGCGATAAAAGAGCTCTGTTTCCAAACAGATTTGTCCATCTGTGATGGAGATCACATTGGTGGGGATATAGGCCGATACATCTCCAGCTTGTATTTCAATCACGGGTAACGCAGTGGAGCTACCTGCACCTGTCTGGTCCGATCATTTAGCGGCTCTTTCTAACCGACAGGAATGTAAATAGAAAAAATCTCCAAAACTTGTAGATTCGCATGAAGTTCCGTTAGTAGTTTATAGGTCGAGATGGAGGTCCCTATTTTAGAGGAAAACCGGAAAACCCAACTTTGTCACCAGACTTTTTCAGTAGATGGAAAAGGACAAAAAAAGACTACGGACCGTACTCTTGCTATTTTACGTCCCTCTTTTTTCTGGATCCCTTCTCTTGTAGGCAAGGATCCTTTCTCTTCAGGGAACCTATGGAATGAATCTCAGACGGCTTTCATTAGATTATGCTTTGCTAAAGGCTGATACAAACGAATAGTGGGAGTTCTTTGTTACGAATATAAATGGAGGAAATATACGAATTACCTTTGTCCTCTGCAAAGATCATAAGATCCGATGGAGTTGGATTGACTTCTCACATCTACTAGATCAGAGATCAGAGTCAGGGGAGCTCTCGTAAGTGAGCCTAAGTAAGCAGTGTGGTTCGAGCAGATCAGTCACTGCTGAGTTCTGCTTTCCTCACAGAGTTGGTTTTAGCTGGAACCGCGCTCTTGCCTTCTTCTTGTGTCCCTTGATTATTGATCTGACAAGTTAGGTTAGAGAATACCAGTGCCTTTTGATCCACCCTTAGGTTTTAAAAAACAAGACAGACCTTCATGAAGACCTTATATTTTTGAATAAGATGGACATTTCCACATTAAGGTGAAGTTACATATGAGGAAAATAATCCTGGACTAGGAAAGCTGCCCTTGTGTGGTAGAACGAGGTCTTCCACCGGGCGGTCAGTCAAGTACTGAAGCCCCTATCTTGATATAGAATAGAAGTGAGTTGACACTAAAAATAGAAGATGCCCTATGATTTTTTAGCCCTGCTATTAATCACTTCGGTTAAGTGATCGAAATATTATGATCTGAAATAGAGATTTGAGATGTTTTAACTTTTTAATGAATCGGGTGTATATAGACACGTTTTAGTGTGCTTGTTCACTCATTTCAATCTGTATTTAGTTCATATTGAAATATCCAAAACATCTTATATTTGTGAACGGAGGAAGTAATACTTTAGTACACATATTTCTTTGAGTCTGTTTACTTTTAATTGCCTCATCGGCACTTGTTTGATTATAAATTTCTATTAATTGTGGCACTAACAAATCGTTTTTTGGTCTGACATCAACTCAGTTAATTATCATCTTGCTTCATGTGGTCTTCAGTCTCACCCGTTCTGTTTTACTTTTGTTTCCGAGGGACTGTAGATGGCTGGGTATTTCAATAAAAAAGCCCAGCTTGCAGGAGATATACCTCTTGGAAGCTTTAATTCAGCATATAGCTTTACTGGATCCAAGAGATTTGATGCCATGGCTACCAAAAGTCTTGGGATGGAGGGCAAGACCATTCCTTTATATAAGGTCCAACTTGTGCGACAGCCTTTGTCAGTGGTAGAGGAAGTTAAGCATGCAGTGCCTCACTCATGGGAACCATCATCTCTCGCAAGGTAAACAAACACATGCAGGTTGCTCTAAAAAAAGGAAGGCCCTTAACAGTGTTTGATATAGCTCACCACTGATGCCCAATGGCAGGCCCTTAACAGTGTTGAGCTTTTAACAGGTTCATTCAGAATTATGGAACGCATGTCATAACATCCATTACCATTGGCGGGAAGGATTTGATTTACATCAAGCAGCATCCGTCATCATCACTTTCCGTGGTGGAAATTAAAAATTATATACACGATCTTGGACATCAGAGGTTTACTGAAAATGAAATCCATACAGGCTCAGGCCCTATAAGATCAATGAATAAGGTTTGGTTTTCTTTAGTTAGATTCATCCACATTATAAGTTAAATCTTATTGTACTTCAGTTATGATTTTGGGTCAGGAAAGAGAAAATCTTGGGTTCAACAGCCAAGGAGTATATCCACAACCTCCAAGCACACCATATATTGCAGCAAAAGAGGCAAGTACATGCCACCCTAATTAATATTTCCATGCTGCATTTTCTTTATGTTTTGATAATGCTGATTGTGAATGATCTTTTGTCAAGTCTCTCTCAATAAAGTACAAAGGGGTGCTTATCTGATATCAGAGTTTGAGCTAGCACACATGCCCAACTTCCTCTGGTTATACAATGTCCTGTAGGAGTTTAATTTTTGTTTGATCAAAATCCTCCCAATCAGCCATTGAAATTGTGAATATCCTTTCGATATTTGATAAATACAAATTGCCAGCAGTTCACTTGGTATCATGGTATGTGGATTTAGTAATAATGTGCCCCTTGCACTCCACTATTGCACTATGTACCCAGTCATCATCAATATGTTGTTACCATTGTTTTGTAGCTACTTGACTGTAAACCATTACAGTTCACATGTAGATCTATTGTGGATGTCCCTTCATATAATTTTTGCTAGACGAACTTCCAGAAAGCAGATGCTTTATTTTCTAGGCTAAATTGGCTCCAGGACGTTGTGCTTGGTAAGCATTTTCTGAAATGCACTGCATGACCGAATGTGTTGATGTGCACTGCAATTTTATGGCCATTTTCTAGAACAAACTATGCCTGCGAAATCTCTGTCTAGTATTTCCTAGTACTCCCTCTGTTTCTAAATATAAGACATTTAGAGATTCCAATACGGACTACATACGGATGTATATAGATGTATTTTAGAGTGTAGATTCACTCAAAAAGGCTTATATTTAGAAACAGAGGGAGTACATCAGTGAACAAACCAGTTGACCTTGCCAGTCATTTCTTTCCGTGTATCATTATTTTATCCCTTGAGTAATGTTGTGCGACAAACTGAAACTCTTGAACCTTCCAACGAATTATCCTGCAGGATGTCACTGTGATTTTCAGAAGGAGAGGAGGAGATGATTTAGTTCAAAGTCATTCTGAGTGGGCAAGAACTGTTAACTCAGCGCCTGATGTTATACATATGACCCTTTTCCCTATAACGACTCTGTTGGAAGCAGCCATCCCTGGAAAAGACCATCTCATCCGGGCGATCAACCTTTATCTAGAATGTAAACATTGCCTTCATATATATTTATGTTTTGAGTGAGTATCTTCACAAATTATTGTTTAGATGTCCTGCTTGCATGCATGAACTTTCCATAGAAATTCTATGGGGATAATAGAAATCTCTATTCAAGAACAATAAAATATGTATAACAAAAGATGGTCCATCGACTGCATATTTGTATATCTGGACCAATCCGCCATTCTTTTGACCAAAAATTATGCTATTGTAATGAAGCTATAGAATGTTTGCAAAATCAGGAGCGTTGTTGTTATATTTTGTTTAAATTTAATTATTCTCTAGAAATAATGATATTTTGATGCGATCATTAACCATTTCTTTTCTTAGATAAACCTCCAATTGAGGAGCTGCGTTACTTCCTAGAGTTCCAGCTTCCCAGAGTTTGGGCACCAATTCGTGATGAGCACCCTCTCCATCAAAGGAAAGAGCCTGTGTGCCCATCCTTGCAGTTCAGCTTGATGGGGAAAAAGCTGTACATCAGCCAAGAACAGGTACTTGGCTATCACTGTGATGTCTATTGACTTCATCAGAAGCTTATTGATGCATGCATGCTATTGTTATCTTAGTCAATTAAACATCAAATTAACAAGTGAGTAACAAATATGCTATTACAATAAACTTTGTCCTTTGTGCCAATATTGCTTTAGTATCGAGCTTAATTTTTCTATAATAACTTTACTAGGTAGTCATACCTTCCGATAGAACCGTATCTTTGGAAATTTATCCACCAGAAACATACAGTGTCTTATTGCCTGAATTCCAGTGGCTAATATAACTCATCTCTATGCAACTCTGCTGTAATTAGAGAAGATGGTTAATGGACACATAAAAGTAGTGCTCTCTCTCTCTCCATGCAAGGACATTGTAATATTTGAGAGACAACGCCGTTTTACAATTTTAATTTGTGCCTATACATAGAGGACAACCAAACGACACAAGTGGAACTGGAATTACCAGAAGTCACCTTCAATCAATTTGTCGAGCAGCTCAGATCCTTGCATCCTCTGTCCAGTGCTCTCTCTCCATGGATTTGTTGCAGGACCTGAAAGGCATTATGTTCTATGAGTGATTTAGAATGTTGCTGACCAAGTTTACGTACATGCCCCAAAGTTTTGGTCATGAGTCATGCCATCTCCATTAAATATGAAACATTATGTCAACAAACCACCAGCTAAAAACTGGTATACGTATCTGCATACTAGTCTCCAGACCATTGCAGTACCTGCACAACTTCTCCCACAGTGCCCCTTTAGGCATCGGTCACGTATCATATCATGTCATATCTTTTCAGGTGTCAGTGGGTCGCAAGCCAATAACTGGCCTAAGGTTATGCTTGGAAGGTGCTAAGCAGGACAGGCTATACATCCAACTGCAGCATCTAGCATCTCTTCCAAAGATCCTCAAGCCTTACTGGGATGCACACATCACGATTGGTGCAGCGAAATGGCAGGGGCCGGAGGAGCAGGACAGCCGCTGGTTCGAGCCTGTGAAGTGGAATAGCTTCTCCCACGTCAGCACAGCTCCAGTTGAGCACCACGAGGTGCTCATCGGGGATGCCTCCGGCGTGTACATTGTCACTGGGGCACAGCTCGGGGTGTGGGACTTTGGTTTGAAGAACGTCCTGTACATGAAGCTTCTCTACTCGAGGGTCCCCGGTTGCACCACCCGGAGATCGCTGTGGGATCACAGCCCTGCCGCCGCCAGCAGCCATCCAACAGTTGGTCCTTCTAACATCATGTATCTGGACCCGGGGGGTTCTGGCGTAGGCTCGAGCGATGCAGGGAAGTTTGTGAAGATCGTGGACAGGTCGGAGCTGTGCAAAGGCCCCGACGACATGCCGGGGCACTGGCTGGTGACGGGCGGGAAGCTTGGTGTTGAAAAGGGGAGGATTGTTCTGAGAGTGAAGTATTCCTTGTTGAATTACTGACAGCGTTATCTGTGTTGTTGAAAACTTCGGAGTGCAGCATATGGTGTTTTAAGTGCAGTTGCAGTTGTGATTTCCTTTTCTTGTTTTGGTAGTCAAGTGATAGATTAATCTGGTGCGTAGCTGTTTGCAGCCGATCGCTGTTCCTATGGTTTTTACAAGAGATTTTTCTCCATGCAACGGAACAATTTTGGTGGAGTTCTTCCCGGTGTTTGTACAGGGCTTCAGTCTTGTAAAATGCATATTTGTCATTCAAGATCGACACTCTTTCTCTTTCCGGTCCCCTTTAAATTCTATGTGACTGATGTATTTCGGTTATGAAAGTAATGGAAGGGGGATTAGCCCGGTTCATTTTTCTTACCAGAGCCTCGTCTCTCATGAAAAGAATAATAATCTAGCCTACTGAAGAATCCGATCCAGATGATGATCCCACTCTCATTGAACGCAGGCAGCGTCAAGCTGCGATAGCAAAGGATTTGGCGATTCCGCTTCTGCTGGATCCAGCAAAAATCCTCGAATTCATCAAAGAATAGATGCACGATCGAGCAAGCCTCATGATGAATTAGACATTCCGCCTGGCCCTCTGCGTATGATAAGTTCAAATATTGGCGGGAAAAAGAGATGAACAAGCAGGTGACGAAATTGAAAAAGCTAAACTAGAGAGCGCCTGGAGCGCAAATGCGCAATGCTCACAAGATGACTTCAGAATCAATTCGCACCAAGGAGCATGAGATTGGCATCATGCAAGAACAACTCGATGCCAGGGTCGCTGGCTGCAGTGGAACTCGACAGAGTCTGAATTCTAAGAGCATCTCCAACTGCGCCTCCAATAGGTCCTTTTCAGGTGTTTTTTCCGTGCCGGCGTCCAAAAATCGGCTCAGCCGCGTCTCCAGGAGCCCATTTTTCGCCGACTTGGATCAAAATTGGCGCCGACGGACCCAGCCAGAACTCAGAGTGCTGGGGGCGCCTGGGGGCGCCAGAGCGAGACGATTTGGCGCGAAAGCGGATGGGCCCGCCGAGTCAGCGACACGCCGTTTCGTCGCCTCCATCGCCTTGGTTCCTGCGGGAATCAATGCGAAGGCTGCCGCACCGGTCAACCTCCATCGATGCCTCACGGGCGGCGCAGTGAACGCACCGCGACGCGCGTCCAGCCACGCGTCGTCCGGCTTGCAGCCCGACGCCGCCCAGCGACGGCTATAAAAGGCGACCTCCCCGCCGGTGGACGCCACAGCTCTCATTTTCCCCCCTCTCCGGTGCAGAAAGCAACACTCTCTCCCTTCTCCCTGCCGACAAGAAAGATGGCCGAGAGGTACCCAGGCGATGGCGCGGCGGCGAACGGCTTCGGCCGCCGCCACCTCCAAGAGGCAGAGGCGCGGCTGCTGTACGAGGCGGAGTACCCGGCGCCCCCGGACATGCGGGTGCCGGGGACGTGGAGGCTGAGCGCCGGCGGCGTCCCGGTGCCACCGGTGCCCGAAGGGGCGGCGCGGCGCGGCGAGATCGCCCACATTCGCTCCTCCCCGACGGAGGAAAAGCGGAACGAGCCGGGCTACGCCGCCGACAGTCACGCCCTCTGGTCGATGTACTTCGAGCGCCGCCGCGAGGAGCAGATCGCCTCCACCAACGGCGTCATCCCGCGGGGCCACCACAACGCCGACGGGCGGCGCGAGTGGTGGGGCGTTCCGGGCCGCACCCTCGAGGCCGTTCTCGACCACATCAAGACCAGCAACGTGTCGCGCCTCGAGTACCCGCAACGACCGTCCTTCTCTCGCCGCCGTGGTAGCTCCTGGACGCCGTGGCGGATGGAGCCGGGGTCGTCCTCGTCGGGCTCCGGCTCGCCGACCGCGCTCCGCCCCGTCAAACCCGAGCCGGAGGAGACGCCGCTCCGGCGCCCTCGTCATCAACGAGGCCACCCGATCCCCCCAGCGCGGATCCTACCGCCTGGTCCGGCCGAAGCCGGAGCCTGGGATGCTCCCGGTGAAGCCGAAGCACGTCAAGATGGCGGCCCCCAACGACGAGTCCGCCCTCAAGTGGGCGAACGAGGACTACGTCTGGGAGCAGGTACACCGCCAGCGCCGAGCGTACGAGAAGCTCCAGGCCCGTCGCCGCGGTCGCGAGGAAGGTGGCGTCATCGTCCTTGACAGCGACAAGGAGGGCGAGGCCAGGCCGTCCAGCGCACCACCGCGCCTCGGCGACCCGGGTCAGGGCTGCAGCAGGGCCACGTCGGCCCAAGCCAGCCGCGCGACGACGACGACGACGGCGGTGACTACACCCGCTTCTACAGGCTCCTCGGCATGTAGACGGCGGCGACGGCGGCGGCTAGGCGTAGTTTAGGCGTTGTTAAGACGTAGTTTGCATGTGTTTTGTATAAATTTCAACAAAGTTTCGCCGAGTTCGTGCAAAAAATGCCGAGTTTTCATATATTTTGTACGGACGTCGCGAACCCGGGACGACCTGTGGGCCGACGACTGGGAGCTAGGTCGCCCCCAGGGGCCAATCTAACGTCGGCTCGCCCCCAGGCGGTTCTTTTTCATCGCCCTAGGGGGCCGAATGGCTGGAGATGCTCTAACACAATGAGGATCCGCAAAGACTACAATCGTAGGATGCCGAAACCAGTTACAGCTCCCACCTCGCAGAAGAAATTTTCTTCCCCAAAGAAGAAATCTACTCTTTCTACACCGAAGAACGTGCCATATCCAATGAAGAAAATGACACTATATTATGCTTCTCTGCCAAAGAAAACCAACCGCTGAAGCAATGGCGAAGAAAAGGAAGGCCTTTTTGTTAAATGCATCTAGTGTCCCCTTTATGATTTTGGAGTATTGATCACAAAAATGATTACATGACTAATGTGTTTGTGAATGTACACTGGTAAAAGTCCCTGAAAAATTGGTTTAACCAATAAATGTGACCCCTAAAAATGGGATGAAACACTGAAAAATTCGGTGCGCGCATTGAAGAATTAGCCGAAGAACTGAATCGTGAAGACCTATCTTTTTTACAGTTCTCTTTATTCTTCACTTAAGTCATAGGTCAATCCGTATTGTTAAGTGGGGTCTAGGTGATACGAAGACAATATTTTTGAAGTGTGCTTAATCCAAATCAATTTCTTCGAATAAAGACTTTGGAAATCTCTTCGAACGTAGTATCTTTTTCTTTAGTGTCCGTATTGGTGCAATATCTGCCTGCCTTGTGTTTTGGAGATTGTTGACAAAAACAGGTATGGACTAATTTGTTTGCTAGTGCATACAGAGAGAGAAAAGTCCATACACAACTGAAGAATATGTTGTCTCTGGTGCTGAGTTCGAGGAACTTCACCGAAGCACATCTGCGTTGCAGAGAAGAATGAGCTATACTTGTTGAAGTGATAGAGTCGAGAAGATTGATGAGAAGAAATCGACCCCTCGAAAGTTTACTGCCGAAGCAAAACTTTTGTCTTAGTACTGTTGTCCGAAAATATTGGCTACAGTGATGGAAGTCGAAGACTATGTGAAGACGTAGCATTCATTTAGTTGTTCTTCTTTCATTCTTTTGAGTCATAGGACCTCCGTACTATGAAGAGGGGTATAGGTTCTCGATGCTTAGATCCGCTGTGATGCTTAGCCAAAACCTATGAAAGATGCGAGAGAAATCTCTTTGTGCTCCGAGCAAATACTCGTCAGCAAGAGACTGTATCCTTCTTCGCCGCGAGAGATTTGTCTAGGACCAAGGAGTTAGCATTTCTTGCTCCACAAGAAATGTTATCGTTGTGCTCAAATCCGACCGTTGGAATCGTGTCGTTCGGCCATTGGCTGAGCCCGATATCTAATTTGGTATTTTCCCATCTGGAAAGGTTGCGACTATAAATAGCCACCCCGCTCCAACTATGACCATTGGCTGCTCTACTTGAGATTTCTGAGAAGATTGATTTGAGCAATCCCTCTCCGAGTAATTTGAGTTTAAGATCCACCGAGAGAAAACTAAGAGCCCAAACTTAGACAGTGGTTTAGTATCACAGTAGTTCCGAGTGAGAGTTCTTGTACCCATCACAGTATATCGCTTGCAGGTAGATCCTCGCACTCTGAAAGGTTTCCCATATTCAATGGAAATGACTATCTATACTAGAAGGAGCAAATGAGAATCAGAATTCAAGCTGTCAACTATGATCTGTGGCAGATTGTGGAAGATGGCTACACCATTCAGCAACAAGATGATCTGACTTCCGATGATAAAACAAATCTGTAGTTGGATGCTCAAGAAAAATATATCATCTGTGGCAGTCTATCAAAAGACATTTTCCTTCGGTTTCACAGGCTCAACACAGCAAACAAATTTGGGATGCTCTCAACAGCGCCCATGAAGAGTTTGTCGCCCGATCGGATCCTCACACTAAAATGATTCGTGCTATGTTCACTGGATTCAGAGGCATTCATAGGGAAAGTGTCATGGAACTCACTGATCAATTGACAAACATTGTCGAAAGATTACATCAGCAAGGAGTAACTGACTGATGGAGATGTAGTCGACAAGCTTCTGAGTGCACTTAATGAATCCTTCGATCCCATTATGTCTGAAATCAAACAAAGACCTGACTATGAAGAGCTTCACTATGTTGAGGTCATGACACCATTATCTATTCATGAAGAAAAGATGGAGCTGGAAAATGCCAATCAAGAATCTTCTTCGGAAAGTGAAGGACAAATCCTCTCACACTATGGCAGTTCAGAAGAAGAAGATGTCGAGAATCAACACACCATCACTAGAGAACTAGAAATGTTGACTCAAAGGCTAAGTGATCTAAAAAGACACAATCTCTATCTCGTTAATGATGAAGATTCTCATACACCAGAATCACCAAGAAGACGACTGCCTTCGAAAGATATGAAGTGCTTCAAATTCAAGTTATACGGACATGTGATTGCTGATTGCCCTGGTTGGGAAGGAAATCCTAGCAGCAGATGGAAATACATTCACTGCAGTGGTTTTACTCGAATGAATCGTCATAGCTCTCGAAGAAAATCGCAACTTGATTGAGGGTTGAACTATATCGATATTTCCCCAAAGAGGAAGGGATGATGCAGCACAGCGACGGTAGGTATTTCCCTCAGTGATGAGACTAAGGTTATCAAACCAGTAGGAGAATCACACAACACTACGTAAATGGTACCTGCACACAAAGAACAAATACTTGCAACCCGACATGTTAAAGGGGTTGTTAATCCCTTTCGGGTAACGGTGCCAGAAATTGTCGAGTTGACGGGATAAAAATATGATAGATTGGATAAATGGATCTCGAATAAACGCAAAATAAAATAAAAGTGCAGCAAGGTATTTTTGGGTTTTTGGAAATATAGATCTGAAAATAAAAGCGAATAAAAATACATCTCGAAGGCAAATATGATAAAGAAGAGACCCGGGGGCCGTAGATTTCACTAGTGGCTTCTCTCGAGAAAAATAGCATACGGTGGTAAACGAATTACTGTTGGGCAATTGATAGAACTTCAAATAATTATGACAATATCCAGGCAATGATCATTATATAAGCATCACGTCCAAGATTAGTAGACCGACTCCTGCCTGCATCTACTACTATTACTCCACACATCGACTGCTATCCAGCATGCATCTAGTGTATTAAGTTCATGGAGAAACGGAGCAATGCAATAAGAACAATGACATGCTGTAGACAAGAACTATTTATGTAGAAATAGACCCCATCTTGTTATCCTTAATGGCAACGATACATACGTGTCGTTTCCCCTTTTGTCACTGGGATCAAGCACCGTAAGATCGAACCCATCACAAAGCACCTCTTCCCATGGCAAGAAAAATCGATCTAGTCGGTGAGGGAGTCCTGGATTATGGGGTCCTCAGGTGTCCGGGCTGTGTAGCATGGGCCGGATTGATGGGCCATGAAGATACAAGATCGAAGGCCTTCCCCCGTGTCCGGGTGGGACTCTCCTTTGCGTGGATGGCAAGCTTAACGTCCGGATGTGTAGTTTCCTTTCTCTGTAAACCAACTCTGTACAACCCTAGGCCCCTCTGGTGTCTATATAAACTGGAGGGTTTAGTCCATAGAGGCTATCATAAATCATATAGGCTAGACATCTAGGGTTCAGCCATTACGATCTCGAGGTAGATCGACTCTTGTAAACCCCTATACTCATCAAAGTCAATCAAGCAGGACGTAGGGTATTACCTCCATTAAGAGGGCCCGAACTTGGGTAAACATCATGCCCCCCTTGTCTCCTGTTACCTTTGATCCTCAGACGCACAGTTCGGGACCCCCTACCCGAGATCGGCCGGTTTTGACACCGACATTGGTGCTTTCATTGAAAGTTCCACTGTGTCGTCGATGGCGGGATCGATGGCTCGCCTTGTCATTAACGACAAGATTACCTCTGGAGAGGCCCTAGCTCCGGGACAACTCCTCCAACTCGGCGGTTTCACCATGGGCGCCCGTGCGGCCTTTAAGCCAAAGGCAGCCCTCGAGATCGCTAAACATCGCCTTCACGTCGGCCTTGAACACCCCGAAAAGATGGATCCAGCAGATGTCTTGTCCTTAAATGAGCTACTTGATCGCATCGCCGTCCTGGGAGTTGCAACATACTACGATCGGATTGGGCTTAAACCCGATCAGAGGGAAATCAGGTCCCTGCCGATCACCCATCTGGCAGCGGTCGTAGAGGAACAAGCCGAGAATACTTCTCCCCCTAAGTTAAGAACAAGCTATGTTCGAATTTCCGAGTCCTGCAAGCCAGATACCCATCTTTGGGAAGAGACCTCATGTCCTTCGAACATAGAATCGGGCGTTGAGCCCGAAGACCGCCAGGACACTCCGGACCCTGGGTCGGTGACCTCGCAAATTCTTCAAACTCCGGATGAAATAATGGGTCAGGGTTCGGATTTTAGCCCGCCCACCCACCACAAGAAATATTCCCCAAGCAATTTAGGTCCTCCAGACGTATGCAACCTAATGTATGTACGACAGCAACCTGAAGAAATAGTCCACCACTTTTGGGCCAAATTCCTCCTTGTCAAAAACAAGATCAAGGTTCGCTACGATGACAACGCGGTTTTAGTATTTTGCCACAACTGTACGGACGAGGGAATCCTTAACGCCCTCAACCGCCGCTACATACTACATGATACGTCTCCAATGTATCTATAATTTTTGATTGTTCCATGTTATTATACTCCATTATCTGTTTTGGATGTTAATGGGCTTTATTTTACACTTCTATATTATTTTTGGGACTAACCTACTAACCCAAGGCCCAGTGCAAATTGCTGTTTTTTTTGCCTATTTCAGTGTTTCGCAGAAAAGGAATATCAAACGGAATACAAACGGAATGAAACCTTCGGGAGAGTTATTTTTGGAACAAACGTGATCCAGAGGACTTGGAGTGGACATCAAGAAACAAACGAGGAGTCCACGAGGAAGGGGGCATGCCCTCCCTGTCGTGGTTCTAACTCTGACAGTGATGTAGGGGGGTAAGTATGGAGAGGCGAGGTCTTAGCTATGGAGAGGTTGTAAGGACGCAAGGTTTACGAGTTCAGGCCCTTCCTGGAGGAAGTAACAGCCCTACGTCTCGGTGCCCGGAGGCGGTCGACTGGATTATGTGTGTATGAGTTACAGAGGTGCGAACCCTTGTCTCGGAGGAGGGGGGGTGGCTTATATAGAGTGCACCAGGAACCCGGCCAGCCCACGTTACGAAGGGTTCAATGTACATTAAGGCAGGGCGTTTCTGGTAACGCTAGTAATAAAGTGCTATGATGACCATAAAAGCTACTTAATGACCGACCGTTAGCGTGCGGGGCGCCTTTAGGTCTCCTGGCCGTCGAGTGGTTGGGTCTTGGTCGAGTGATTGCTTCTTGGTCGAGTGTCTTCAAGTCTGTCGAGTGGGACACCTTCAAGTCGATTGAAAGGTGATTTCTTCTAGAGATGTCCTTGGGTAGGGCAGTTAGGACAGGTCCATGACCCTACCCTAGGTTCATAGCTTCATCATTAGCCCCCGAATGGATCGAGGTTTGAGTGCGAAAGGAGTTGAGGACCTCTCCGACTCGTTTTTCATGCCGTGAGCATATCTTGCTTCGGATCAACGGACCTGAGTGATGACGGCAACTTCCTTTTCAGTAGCCTTGATCCATTCTTAGTTCTTCGTTGAGTGAGTTTCTTTACCTGTAAGGTTCCGAGTGACGGTGCGGAGGAGATCTTTTAGTCTGACAAGTTTGTTTGCTGCTCGCGGATTTAGTGGGATCCGAATTTTGGGAAGCGCGCGGGACGGGGGAGGCCGCAGTAATCGGATGGGATAGAGCAGAATCGCCTTGATCCCCGCGCCACCTTTTTCGCCACATATCGCTCGCGCGGTCGTTACGGGGTTTGACGGAGCCGTCTGAGCCTACCAGTCAGCCACTCGGAAGCGGCCTCATATAAGGCATTGGACCGGAGTCCTCCGAACGGTGCGCCCCATTACCTCCTCTCCTCCTCACGCCTCTCTGCTGCGCTCGCTCTCGCCCCAGCGCCACCGCACCGCACGCGTCTCGTCGGCGACAATGGTGAAGGAGAAGACAGCGGCTCTGGAGCGGGCGAAGAAGGCGACGGCGAAATCGAAGGGGAAGGTGACGAGCCGGGGCGGATCTTCCTCGCGGACTGGTCTGCCAAAGGGTTGGATCCAGGGCGACTGGATCCACTCGAAGATCTCCCAAGAAGACCTCGACGACCTGGCCGAGGAAGGGCTGATCCCCTACGACTCGGCGCGGCTTCCGGGGAAGGAATCCGAGCCGCAACTCCGGGAGGGTGAGCGCGTTCTTCTTGCCACCCACGTCGACCGTGGGTTTTCCTTGCCTCCTCATCCTTTCTTCCAAGGGTTTCTGAACTTCTTTGGGGCTCAACTCCACCATTTTACCCCCAACTCAATCGTTTATCTTGCCGCGTTCATTTCCTTGTGCGAGAACTTCTTGGGTTGTCGACCTCACTGGGGTCTTTTCAAGCATATTTTCACTTGTCGCTCCCAGACAGTGAAAAAGGCTAATCCGAGTGACGAGAGGACCCAAGTGATCCAGATGTGTGGGGGTCTTGGCATCCAGACGAGGGGAAAAAGCTCCTTTCCGGCCATGATTCTTCCCGATTCAGTTCACGGATGGCAGTCGACCTGGTTCTACTGCAAAGACCAGTCGACGCCAGGGTAATCAACCGGCCTCCCTCCCTTTACCATGGACCGAGTGGAAAAACCCTCCCCTTTGAAGGTGCTCCCGGAGGAGAAGGCGCACGTGAAGGTGTTGGTCAACCGAGTGGTCCAGCTCATTCGTGACGGGGTCACTGGTATGGATCTCTTGGAGGTCTTCCTTAAGCGGCGCATCCAGCCTCTCCAAGCCCGAGACCACCCGATGTGGATGTATTCGGGTCTAGAAGACTCCACTCGGATCTACCCAGAGGAGGTCGATGACGACACGCTGGAGAAGTGGCTGTCGAGCATTACCGGGAACAAGGACAATCCCAGAGGAGCCAGGAGAGTTCTCCCATTCGACCAGTCGCGTGCACCAGAGCAGGTCTGATTTTGAATTTTTGCTTGTAATCCGAATTCACTCGCGCAGCTGTCCGTATTGCGTCGACTGACTTTGTTCTCCCTGCTTTCTTTCAGGCCATTACTGAAATGTATTCGATGCCCAACGGGGAGCAAGAGCAAGCTCTGGAAGGCGAGGCGAGTGGTGGCAAAAGTGGCGAGTGGACTTCTGATGGTGAAGGGGATGGTGAAAGTGATGACTCAAGTGATGGGGAAGAAGTCGAGTCGCCTCCTCGCATAGAGAGACGATCCAAGCTTGACCAAGAACGGCCAAGTGCCCGCGACAAGGCAACTGCTCAGGCTGGCCAGTCTTCAAAGCGTCCTCGAGTCTCTTCACCAACCCCGACTGAGAAGGCGCCAAAGCACCCCAAAGTTGTAGAGCCGAAGACTCGGAAGGCGCTGCCAAAGATCAAGATCGATATCCCTGTCGCCTCCGCGTGAGTGTCTCTCCTTGTATTCACTCGACACTCCGCGCTGTTTGTTTTTCTTGTTCTAACTGGACGAACTTTGGAATTGTTAGCGCTGCCACTTCCGGGACCTCAGCTTACAGGGATGATGATGAGGTGATGGAGGATGCGGTCACTTCTAATCCAGGTATGATTTCCTCCATACTATCTTTCTTTGGTCGATTCAACTACATAGTGCACCCACTGGGTGGCGTGATTTTGGCAATTTGAACTTTGCACAGCTCCCAACATTATTGACCTCCCTAATGATGATGAAGAGCCCGAGAGGTCTTTGACGAGGAAGAGTAGGCGAGCTCCTGCAAGTGAGGTGCTACAGTCGACGCCGAGGGCGGAACCAGTCGTTCAGGACACTGGTGACGTCAATCGGGGTTCTGTTACCTTCACGGAGCCCCTGTCGAGTGCCTTGCCTTCTTCTTCGACTGCTCAGGCCCCTGTCGACCCGCCTTCAGTTTTTGCGACCCATCATGTCCCAGAGGACGAGGTGAATGCCGCTAGGGAAGCCATACGCCAGGCGGGCATTATGATGGAGAAGATGAAGATGGTGCGGGACGCCAGCCAAGCCGCCTATGATGCCAGCTCGGCTCTCCAGAGCAACGTTCAGGTTAGTCGGTTATCTGAAGATTCTTTTCGAAAATCTTTGCGTCTGTACACCCACTGGGTGCGTTGATTGAAGTACTGTAGTATTTGTATTTTGCCGAATGTATAAACCAAACTGGTAGTTTGTCTCTTCAACTCGACTCCGGTGGGCCGGTCGAGTGGGATCAGAACCGGTGGGGGCACGATAAGTGCACCCACTGGGTGTAGTCCCCGAGACTATGGTGGACTGCTGGCAGTCGACTGTAGTCTGAGTTCTACTTTCTTTCTCTCTCTTTTTCTTTTTGAACTCGACTTCGGCGGGCCGGTCGAGTGGGATCAAAACCGGTGGGGGCACGCTAAGTGCACCCACTGGGTGTAGTCCCCGAGACTATGGTGGACCGCTGGCAGTCAACCGTAGTCTTAGTATTTATTGCCTTTGTTGTTTTTTTACTGTAACGATAACTTCTCCCCTTTGATTTCAGAAATCTTGCGATCTTGGAGCTCGCTTTGCTGACTTGGAGAAGCAGCAGATTCAACTGAACCTTGATCTGGAGCTGGCCAGGACAGAGCTGCAAAAGGTCAGAGACGGCGCCGCAGGTAAGACGATTTTGTCGACTGGTTAGTTTTTAGGCTTGAGTACCCTTCTACTATTTCCGAATCAATCATCATTTCTTTGCAGAAAAACTGAGAGAAGCTCTGGTGAAGAAGGATTAGGACTTGGCTGCTGCCCGTAAGGAGGCTGACGACAAGACCGCTCTGGCCATACAGAAGCTGGCTTCGGTCGGCCAGTTAGAAGAAGAGAATACCAAGCTGAAGACCGCTCTGAATGAAGCCAACAGGGAGTGTACATGTTGGAAGAAGGATAACCTCAACCTGAACGAAAAGATGGAAGGCATCGCTCGCAGGAGGGGCGATCTGGAGAGCTACTTGAGGAGCCTCGCCAAGAAGTTGTACATCAAGCTTGAAGGTGCACATTCAGTTCCGACTGTTTTTTTTGACTCAGTCTATGAAAATTGACTTATCCTTGGATCGTGAATGCAGAGTTTTGCCAGAACTTTGAAGAGGAGACTGGGCGGATCGAACTAGGTTTGGATCCAATCAACTCTCCCGTGAAAGATGAAACTGCCATGAATCTGCTCCGACTGGAATCTCGCATTGACGGTGTCGTGGACTACTTGGCTCGACTGAAGGTCGCCATGTCACGGATCGAGCCGGCACTTTGGCCAGAGGCTACGCTCCAAAACGATCTCGAGTCTCTGATGACTCGTCTTAACGGAATCCCTGACCGAGTGTAGGAGTGGAAGAAGTCTTCTGCTTAGTGTGGCGCTGATGTGGCTCTGTCCTTGGTTCGTGTCCACTGCAAGGAGGTGCGACAAGACAAGCTGGCAGCAATCAAGGTCACCAACACCCAGAAGCATGACTTCCGAACCTTTATGGAGACTTTCATCGCTGCAGCCACTCGGATAGCCGACGGCGTCGACCTGGATGAGTTTGTCGAGCCTGCCAGCCCTCCTCCCGCGGAGTGAACAAACTCTTATGTCTCACCTTAAATTTGCCTCGGAATGCCGAGTGGTTTTTGTAACCATTAAACTTTTTCGGGCTGCATGCCCGAGTACTTCGATCTGTGGTCTAGAACCTTTGGATCTTATCTGAACTTGATTTATCATTGAATATCTTCATGAATTATCTGTTGAGTGGGACTTGTTCTTCACTCGAAATAACTTTGTATTTGTGGTGCAGCTCCGAAGGGGAAGGTAGCAGTCGATTTGCACCTCGTCGTCCTTGCGGGTTGGGATGTGTTCCGTACTTAGGCGAGCACTGGGCTGCAGGTAAGCCCCCGAGTGGGAGGTCTGCTCTCCACTCGGTAGGATTTTTAAACACTTAGGAGAGCACTGGGCTGCAGCTAAGCCTCCGAGTGGGAGTCTGGCTCGCCACTCGGTAGGATTTTTAAACACTTGGGTGAGCACAGGGCTGCAGCTAAGCCTCCAAGTGGGAGTCTGGCTCGCCACTCGGTAGGATTTTTAAACACTTGGGCGAGCACAGGGCTGCAGCTAAGCCTCCGAGTGGGAGTCTGGCTCGCCACTCGGTAGGATTTTTAAACACTTAGGCGAGCATTGGGCTGCAGCTAAGCCTCCGAGTGGGAGTCTGGTTCGTCACTCGGTAGGATTTTTAGACACTTAGGCGAGCACAGGGCTGCAGCTAAGCCTCCGAGTGGGAGTCTGGCTCGCCACTCGGTAGGATTTTTAAACACTTAGGCGAGCACTGGGCTGCAGCTAAGCCTCCGAGTGGGAGTCTGGCTCGCCACTCGGTAGGATTTTTAAACACTTAGGCGAGCACTGGGCTGCAGCTAAGCCTCCGAGTGGGAGGTCTGCTCTCCACTCGGTAGGATTTTTTCCAAACTTAGGCGAGTACTGGACTGCAGCTAAGCCCCTGAGTGGGAGTCTGGCTCGCCACTCGGTAGGATTTTTAAACACTTAGGCGAGCACTGGGCTGCAGCTAAGCCTCCGAGTGGGAGTCTGGATCGCCACTCGGTAGGATTTTTAAACACTTAGGCGAGCACTGGGCTGCAGCTAAGCCTCCGAGTGGGAGGTCTGCTCTCCACTCGGTAGGATTTTTTCCAAACTTAGGCGAGTACTGGACTGCAGCTAAGCCCCCGAGTGGGAGGTCTGCTCTCCACTCGGTAGGATTTTTAAACACTTAGGCGAGTACTGGACTGCAGCTAAGCCCCCGAGTGGGAGTCTGGCTCGCCACTCGGTAGGATTTTTAAACACTTAGGCGAGCACTGGGCTGCAGCTAAGCCTCCGAGTGGGAGGTCTGCTCTCCACTCGGTAGGATTTTTTCCAAACCTAGGCGAGTACTGGACTGCAGCTAAGCCCCCGAGTGGGAGTCTGGCTCTCCACTCGGTAGGATTTTTACAAACTTAGGCGAAACGGATTCGCAGCTAAGCCTCCGAGTGGGAGGCTGGCTCTCCACTCGGTAGGATTTTTACAAACTTAGGCGAAACGGATTCGCAGCTAAGCCACCCACTGGGGGATTTCACACGCAAACAAAAGCAACAACAATTATAGGAAGATTTGTAACACTCTTGTCTTTGATAAACATACTGCAGAAGTTTTTCTTATTACATCTCATCCGAGTGGGAATTCAAGTGTGAAAGGGGCGGAGCAGTTCTGCATTCCAAGCTCGTGGCTCATCGATCTGGCGATCGACATTGTAAAGGTGATACGCTCCATTGTGGAGGACTCTGGTGACGATGAAGGGACCTTCCCAAGTAGGAGCGAGCTTGTGTGGTTTCTGTTGATCCACTCGGAGGACCAAATCTCCTTCTTGGAAGGCTCGACTCTTCACATTTCTGGCATGGAATCGATGCAAGTCTTGCTGATAAATGGTCGATCGGATCATAGCCATTTCTCTTTCTTCTTCCAGGAGGTCGACTGCGTCTTGCCGGGCTTGTTCTGCTTCATCTTCGGTATAAAGCTCGACTCGGGGTGCATTGTGAAGTAGATCACTCGGCAAGACTGCTTCCCCTCCGTAAACCAGAAAGAACGGAGTTCTTCCAGTCGACCGATTCGGAGTAGTCCTCAATCCCCACAGAACCGACGGAAGCTCGTCGACCCAAGCGCCTGCCGCGTGCTTGAGATCATGCATCAGTCGAGGCTTTAGTCCTTTGAGAATCAGACCATTTGCCCTTTCTGCCTATCCATTCGACTGGGGGTGGGCGACCGATGCGTAGTCGACTCGTGTGCCTTGAGAGGCGCAAAAAGCTCTGAACTTGTCTGAATCAAAGTTTGACCCATTGTCGGTGATGATGCTATGCGGGACTCCATATCTGAATGTTAACTCTCTGACGAAACTGATAGCAGTGCAAGCATCAAGATTCTTGATAGGCTTAGCTTCAATCCATTTGGTAAACTTGTCGACTGCCACAAGCACATGTGTGAAACCGCTCCTGCCTGTTCTCAATGGGCCAACCATGTCCAGTCCCCAAACAGCGAAGGGCCAGACAAGTGGAATGGTCTTCAGGGCTGATGCAGGCTTGTGCGACATGTTGGAGTAGAACTGGCACCCTTCGCACTTGTCGACTATCTCTTTTGCCATTTCATTCGCTCTTGGCCAGTAAAATCCTGATCAGTATGCTTTAGCCACAATGGTCCGAGAGGACGCATGATGGCCACAGGTTCCTGAGTGGATATCATCAAGGATCATCTGACCTTCTTCTAGTGTTATACACTTCTGACCGACTCCAGTCGCGCTTTCTCTATACAACTGTCCCTTTATGAATGTAAAGGCCTTGGATCGACGGACGATCTGTCGAGCCTCTTCTTCGTCCTCCGGGAGTTCCTTTCTCAGGATATACGCGATGTACGGTATCGTCCAGTCAGGGGTGATTGCCAAAACTTCCATGATTAGGTCGACCACTGCCGGAATTTCAACTTCAGTCGGATCCGTGGCACTCTTTGGCTGCGGGGCTTCATCTGTAAAAGGATCTTCTTGGACTGATGGCGAGTGGATGTGTTCCAAAAACACATTGCTGGGGATGGCTTCTCTCTTGGAGCCTATCTTTGCCAAATCATCAGCCGCTTGATTTTCAGTCGGGGGATGTGATGAAGCTCTAACCCCTCGAATTTCTTCTCTAACTTTCTCACTGCATTGTAATAACCAGTCATAGCTGGACTTCTGACGTCCCATTCTTTCATCACCTGATTAACCACCAAATCTGAGTCGCCATAGACCATGAGGCGACGGACGCCGAGTGAAATGGCCATGCGCAACCCATACAAAAGTGCTTCATATTCTGCTTCGTTATTAGAGGAATTGAAGTGAATCTGGAGAACATATCTGAGCTTATCTCCTCGGGGGGAAACCAATACTACCCCAGCACCAGAACCATTCAGCATCTTAGATCCATCGAAGAACATGGTCCAGTGCTCCGAGTGAACTTGAGTCGGAAGTTGCTGTTCGATCCACTCGGCAGCGAAATCTGCAATTGCTTGGGACTTGATAGCTTTCTTTGCCTCAAACTTGATATCTAGGGGAAGAAGTTCGATCGCCCATTTGGCCACTCGACCAGTTGCATCTCTGTTGTGCAAAATCTCTGATAGTGGAGCGTCGCTGACGACTGTAATGGAATGATCAGAGAAGTAATGTGCAACCTTCTTCGTGGTCATATAAATCCCATATACAAGCTTCTGGTAATGAGGATATCTTTGCTTTGAAGGAGTCAAAACTTCAGAAACATAATATACTGGGCGCTGAACTTTGAAGGCCTTTCCTTCTTCTTCCCGCTCGACCGTAAGTACTGTACTGACAACTTGTCCTGTGGTTGCAATGTAAATCAGCAAAGGCTCCTTGCTGATTGGGGCAGCAAGCACCGGCTGGGTGGAGAGCAGAGCTTTGAGCTCTGTAAATGCTGCATCATCTTCTGGAGTCCACTCGAACTTGTCGGACTTCTTCATCAGTCGGTAAAGAGGCAATGCCTTTTCACCGAGGCGAGAGATGAATCGACTTAAAGCGGCCAAGCATCCTGTAAGCTTCTGGACGTCATGCACATGCACAGAACGTTTCATCCGGAGTATAGTACCAATTTTTTCAGGATTGGCGTCGATTCCCCGTTCAGAAACAAGAAAACCGAGTAACTTCCCACCTAGAACTCCGAACGTGCACTTTGACGGATTGAGCTTGATATCATACCTCCTGAGGTTGGCAAAGGTTTCAGCAAGGTCAGTCAGTAGGTCGGAACCCTTCCGTGACTTGACCACAATATCATCCATGTATGCCTCCACATTCCGACTGACTTGAGTGAGCAAACACTTCTGAATCATCCTCATGAACGTGGCTCCGGCATTCTTGAGGCCGAACGGCATGGTGACATAACAGAAGCACCCGAATGGAGTGATGAAAGCTGTTTTAATCTCGTCGGGCCCGTACAGACGGATCTGATGGTACCCGGAATAGGCGTCTAGGAAAGACAAACGCTCGCATCCCACAGTCGAGTCGACTATCTGGTCGATGCGGGGGAGAGGAAAATGATCTTTTGGGCAAGCCCGATTGATATGCTTGAAATCGATGCACATGCGAAGTGACTTGTCCTTCTTGGGTACCATGATAACATTGGTGAGCCACTCGGAGTGGTAAATTTCTCGGATGAACTCCGCTGCTAAGAGCCGAGCCACCTCCTCGCCAATGGCCTTCCTCTTCTGGACGGCGGACCGTCGAAGATGTTCTTTCACAGGTTTAAATTTTGGGTCGACTCGTAGGCGGTGCTCAGCCAGCCCCCTGGGAACTCCAGGCATGTCAGCAGGCTTCCATGCGAAGATGTCCCAGTTCTCACGGAGGAACTGGATGAGCGCTTCTTCCTATTTGGAGTCGACCGTCGTTGAGATGTGAGTCAGAGCAGTGTTTGGATCGGTCGGGTGAATGTGATCTTCCTTCATTTCACCGGACGACTGAAAAGCTGATTCTGAAGCAGGCTTCTTAGCTCGTAGCAACTCACTCGGATCTGCAGTCTTCTGATACTCTTGCAGCTCGACCACTGCCATTTGAGCGTCAGCAATATTTGAGCCTTTCTGAAAACACTCTTCTGCTTTCTTCCGATTGCCTGTAATAGTGATCACACCTTTGGGACCAGGCATCTTCAATTTGAGATACACATAACATGGTCGAGCCATGAAGCGTGCATAAGCTGGCCTGCCCAAAATAGCATGATAAGCACTTTGGAAATCCACAACTTCGAATGTCAACTTTTCCTTGCGGTAATTCTTGGAATCACCGAAAACCACATCAAGAGCAATTTGGCCAAGTGACTCGGCTTTCTTCCCAGGAATGACTCCATGGAAACTCATGTTACTGGTGCTGAGCCTGGACATCGGAATGCCCATCCCTTTCAATGTTTCTGCATATAGTATGTTCAAACCGCTGCCTCCATCCATCAGGACTTTGGTCAGTCGACTGCCTTTGACAATTGGGTCGACTACCAGAGCTTGCCTCCCAGGGGTGGCAATGTGCATAGGGTGATCAGACTGGTCGAATGTGATGGCAGTCTGGGACCACTTCAGATAATTGGGTGTTGCCGGAGCAACCATATTCACCTCACGGTTAATAACCTTCAGTCGACTTTTGCTCTCAACATCAGCAAAAATCATCAGGGTGGAATTGACCTGGGGGTACCCATCGTCACTATCTTCCTTGTCCTCAATTTTGTCTGACTCCTTTTCCTTGTCTTTGGACTGCTTGCCCTGAAACTGCTGGATCAGAAGCCGACACTGTCGAGTGGTATGCTTTGGGTAAATGAGTTTACCCTCTTCATCCTTCTTGGTGTGGATGTGACACGGTAGATCCAAAACATCATTCCCATCTTGGTCTTTAACTTTGTTGGGGTTCCAAGGTCCTTTGGGTTTTCCCTTAAATTTTCCCCGGGTTACGGCCAGGGCCTCCCCAGGAGCAGCTGGCTCGGCTTTCCGCTTCTGTTTCTGACTGGAATTTCCTCCTGTTTCCTGGGCGACTGCTTTATGCTTGCCACTCCGGAGTCGATCCTCATCTTCACCATTAGCGTATTTGGTGGAAATCTCCATCATCCGATTCAGAGACATCTCTCCGGTTCGACTGAACTTTAGATTCAATTCTCTGTACTTAACGCCTTCTTTAAAGGCACAAACTGCCTGATGATCTGGTACATTTTCAACTGTGTGATGCAATGTGATCCACCTCTGGATGTAATCCCTCAGAGTTTCATTCAGTTTCTGCACGCAAGACCGCAATTCCGTAAGGCCTGCAGGTCGCTTGCATGTTCCTTCAAATGTGGTGACAAACACTCGGGAGAGATCCTCCCAAGTGTAAATGTTGCTGGGTGCTAATTGATTCAGCCATGCTCTGGTCGAGCCTTCTAACATGAGAGGCAGGTGCTTCATGGCTACCTCATCGTTCCCACTGCCAATCTGGACAGCCACTCGGTAATCTTCGAGCCAAGTATCGGGCTTGGACTCACCGGTGAACTTACTAACTCCAGTCGCCAACCTGAAGTTGGGAGGAATTACAGCGGCTCTGATGGCTCGACTGAAACACTCCGACCCTGAAACATGTACTCTACTACTGGTAGGCGCATCTCTGTCGTGGCCTTCTCGGTGAGCTCTATTCCTGTCGATTAAACCTTGAACGAGAATGGATCTCGCATCAAAGCCTGGTTCCCTGGGGTCGGCCAGAATCCCCCGCCCAACATTATGAGGGCGTCTGTCCGCCTGCTGTCGAGGCACATACGATCCACTCCTCGGGGGAGGGGTTGGCACTCGACGTCGATCATCACGATCGAATCGGTGATCATACTGCTCATTCCTTCTGTACTGATCATGCCGGTCTCCACGTCCCTTACGCCTCGGAGGCGATCTTGGGCTGTGAGCCAACTAGACTGTATCTGCTGCAACGGATCGACTGTGGATCCTGTTCCGCGACTGAGAAACAGCGGAATTCTGGTCTCCCGCTGCCCGGAGCAACGCTCTGATTTGCAACAAGCCTCTGCCAGCCTCTGACTGGGAGGGCTGAATCGACTCTGCTATACGGGCCGCAGCCGCCAAATTCTGAATCGGAGTACGATATACCTGCGGGGGCGGAAAGAGTTGACGTCGACTGGATTCTGGAGCCCGTTGACGCGCTCGCCCGTCGAGTATTCGCTGGAGATTCTCCAGTCGAGTGCGCTCGGCCAAGTTAGCCAAGCGCGCGTCCTCTAAGGCTCGGGCCTCGGGGGTTTCTCCAACGATAGGAGTGTGGAGTGCATCCATGTTCCAGCGGCGAAGTTCCTCCCGCTGCAATGATGTGAGAGGCTCGGGGAGATACTCCTCGTGAGAACGCGACGGGTCGCCCCCATCCGCGCCTCCGTCAGCGCGGGGGAAACCGGGAGGACTGTGTGGCCCATCGATCACCAAAACCTCTGCAGCTGGGTCACTGCTGTCGCATTCGGATGCGGTCTCTGCGGAGCCAGTCGATAGGTCGAACAGGCCGTAGAGGGATTCATTGGGCTCGATTGCCGCGACTTGTGGGGTGGCCGACTGGCGGGCCACCGCATGCCTCACCCACCTCTGAAGCCTCGACCGACCGGAGCGCTTGCGTCAGCGAGAAACAGGACGGGGAGATGCCACGGAAGCCGACCGATACTGGGTCGACGGCTGCCGCAGGAGGACACCACGGACGCATGCGCGAAAGTGCGTCGCCCCGCGGACGGGGAGCGCGTCGACGTCGAGTGGAGCCTCCTGAAGCCAAGCGGAGTCGTCGGCGATGAACATGAGCGCGCCGAGACGGATCTCACGGCCCTCCACCAAAGCTTCGCCCGAAACCATGATCAAGGAGATCGGAAAAAATCGCAACTTCTCAAACTAGGCGCTAAGACTCCTAGCCCCAAGGTGGGCGCCAACTGTCATGGTTCTAACTCTGACAGTGATGTAGGGAGGTAAGTATGGAGAGGCGAGGTCTTAGCTATGGAGAGGTTGTAAGGACGCAAGGTTTACGAGTTCAGGCCCTTCCCGAAGGAAGTAACAGCCCTACGTCTCGGTGCCCGGAGGCGGTCGACTGGATTATGTGTGTATGAGTTACAGAGGTGCGAACCCTTGTCTCGGAGGAGGGGGGTGGCTTATATAGAGTGCGCCAGGAACCCGGCCAGCCCACGTTATGAAGGGTTCAATGTACATTAAGGCAGGGCGTTTCTGGTAACGCTAGTAATAAAGTGCTATGATGACCATAAAAGCTACTTAATGACCGACCGTTAGCGTGTGGGGCGCCTTTAGGTCTCTTGGCCGTCGAGTGGTTGGGTCTTGGTCGAGTGATTGCTTCTTGGTCGAGTGTCTTCAAGTCTGTCGAGTGGGACACCTTCAAGTCGATTGAAAGGTGATTTCTTCTAGAGATGTCCTTGGGTAGGGCAGTTAGGACAGGTCCATGACCCTACCCTAGGTTCATAGCTTCATCACTCCCCCCTCATGGGCCCCTCGTGGCTCAACCGACCTAGTTCTTCCTCCTATATATACTCATATACCCTGAAAACAACCAGGAGCACCACGAAACCCTATTTCCACTGCCGCAACCTTCTGTACCCAAGAGATCCCATCTTGGGGCCTTTTCCGGAGCTCCGCCGGAGGGGGCATCGATCACGGAGGGCCTCTACGTCAACTCCATGGCCTCTCCGGTGATGTGTGAGTAGTTTACTTCAGACCTTCGGGTCCATAGTTATTAGCTAGATTGCTTCTTCTCTCTCTTTGGATCTCAATACAAAGTTCTCCTCGATCTTCTTGGAGATCTATTCGATGTAACTCTTTTTGCGGTGTGTTTGTCGAGATCCGATGAGTTGTGGGTTTATGATCAAGTCCATTTATGAACAATATTTGATTCTTCTATGAAATCTTTTATGTATGATTGGTTATCTTTGCAAGTCTCTTCGAATTATCAGTTTGGTTTGGCCTACTAGATTGATCTTTCTTGCAATGGGAGAAGTGCTTAGCTTTGGGTCCAATCTTATGGTGCTCGATCCCAGTTACAGAAAGGGAAACGACACGTATTGTATTGTTGCCATCGAGGATAAAAAGATGGGGTTTATATCATATTGTTTGAGTTTATCCCTCTACATCATGTCATCTTACCTAATGCGTTACTCTGTTCTTATGAACTTAATACTCTAGATGCATGCTGGATAGCGGTCGATGTGTGGAGTAATAGTAGTAGATGCGGGCAGGAGTCGGTCTACTTGTCATGGACGTGATGCCTATATACATGATCATGCCTAGATATACTCATAATTATTCGCTTTTCTATCAATTGCTCGACAGTAATTTGTTCACCCACCGTAATACTTATGCTATCTTGAGAGAAGCCACTAGTGAAACCTATGTCCCCCGGGTCTATCTTTTATCATATAAGTTTCCAATATATTTTACTTTGCAATCTTTTTATTCCAATCTTTATCATAAAAATACCAAAAATATTATCTTATCATCTCTATCAGATCTCACTCTCGTAAGTGACCGTGAAGGGATTGACAACCCCTTTATCGCGTTGGTTGCGAGGTTCTTATTTGTTTGTGTAGGTACGAGGGACTTGCGTGTGGCCTCCTACTGGATTGATACCTTGGTTCTCAAAAACTAAGGGAAATACTTACGCTACTTTGCTGCATCACCCTTTCCTCTTCAAGGGAAAACCAACATAGTGCTCAAGAGGTAGCAAGAAGGATTTTTTGGCGCCGTTGCCGGGGAGTCTACGCACAAGTCAAGACATACCAAGTACCCATCACAAACTCTTATCCCTCGCATTACATTATTTGCCATTTGCCTCTCGTTTTCCTCTCCCCCACTTCACCCTTGCCATTTTATTCGCCCTCTTTTTTTCCGTTCCCCTTCTCCTTTCTAGTTTGTATCTTTTTGCTTGTTTCTTGTTTGCTTGTGTGTTGGATTGCTTGCTCGTCACGATGGCTCAAGACAATACTAAATTGTGTGATTTTTCCAATACCAACAATAATGATTTTATTAGCACTCCGATTGCTCCTCTTACCGATGTTGAATCTTGTGAAATTAATATTGCTTTGCTGAATCTTGTCATGAAAGATCCGTTTTCCGGCCTTCCTAGTGAAGATGCCGCTACCCATCTAAACAACTTTGTTGATTTGTGTGATATGCAAAAGAAGAAAGATGTGGATAATGATATTGTTAAACCTAAGCTATTCCTGTTTTTTCTTAGAGATCGTGCTAAAACTTGGTTTTCGTCTTTGCCTAAAAATAGTATCGATTCATGGAATAAGTGCAAAGATGCTTTTATCTCTAAGTATTTTCCTCCCGCTAAGATCATCACTCTTAGAAACGATATTATGAATTTTAAGCAACTTGATCATGAACATGTTGCACAAGCTTGGGAGAGGATGAAATTAATGATACGTAATTGCCCTACACATGGTTTGAATCTTTGGATGATTATACAAAAAATTTATGCCGAATTGAACTTTGCTTCTAGAAATCTTTTAGATTCGGCCGCATGAGGCACTTTTATGGAAATCACTTTAGGAGAAGCTACTAAACTCCTCGATAATATTATGGTTAATTATTCTCAATGGCATACTGAAAGATCTACTAATAAAAAAGTGCATGATATAGAAGAAATTAATGTTTTGAGTGGAAAGATGGATGAGCTTATGAAATTGTTTGCTAGTAAGCGTGTTTCTTCTGATCCTAATGATATGCCTTTGTCTACCTTGATTGAGAATAATAATAAATCTATGGATGTGAATTTTGTTGGTAGGAACAATTTTGGTAATAACGCCTATAGAGGTAATTTTAATCCTAGGCCGTTTCCTAGTAATTCCTCAAATAATTATGGTAATTCCTACAACAATTCTTATGGAAATTATAATAAGATTCCCTCTGATTTTGAATCTAATATTAAAGAATTTGTTAGTTCGCAAAAGCGTTTCAATGCTTTGATTGAAGAAAAATTGTCTAAGATTGATGAGTTGGCTAGGAACATGGATATAATTTCTCTTGATATTGATTCTTTGAAATTTAGATCTATTCCTACTAATCATGATATCAATAAGTCTCTCAAAGCTATGATAATTTCCATTGATGAGTGCAAAGAAAGAACCGCTAGGATGCGTGCTAAAAAGATTGCTTTGTGAAAGCGTGTTCTTCTAATTTCCATGATAATAATGATGAAGATCTAAAAGTTATTGATGTGTCACCTATTAAATCTTTGTTTTGCAATATGAATCTTCATAATGATGGGACTGGAGATGAGTCAACTTTAGTTAAAAGGGGTCCCAATGATTCAGAGTTTTTAGATCTTGATGCAAAAATTGATAAAAGTGGGATGGGAGAGGTCAAAACTTTAAATAGCAACGAACCCACTATCTTGGATTTCAAGGAATTTAATTATGATAATTGTTCTTTAATATATTGTATTTCCTTGTTGCAATCTGTGCTAAATTCTCCGCATGCTTATAGTCGAAACAAAGCTTTTACTAAACATATCGTTGATGCTTTAATGCAATCTTATGAAGAAAAGCTTGAATGGGAAGTTTCTATCCCTAGAAAACTTCATGATGAGTGGGAACCTACTATTAAAATTAAAATTAAAGATCATGAATGCTTTGCTTTATGTGATTTGGGCGCTAGTGTTTCCACGATTCCTAAAACTTTGTGTGATTTGCTAGGTTTCCATGAATTTGATGATTGTTCTTTAAACTTGCATCTTGCGGATTCCACCATTAAGAAACCTATGGGAAGACTTAATGATGTTCTTATTGTTGCAAATAGGAATTATGTGCCCATAGATTTCATTGTTCTTGATATTGACTGCAATCCTTCATATCCTATTATTCTTGGTAGACCTTTCCTTAGAACGATTGGTGCAATTATTGATACGAAAGAAGGGAATATTAGATTCCAATCTCCGTTAAGGAAGGGCATGGAACACTTTACTAGAAAGAAAATTAAATTACCTTATGAATATATTATGAGATCCACTTATGGATTGCATACCAAAGATGATAATACCTAGATCTATCCTTGCCTTTATGCCTAGCTAGGAGCGTTAACGATAGCGCTTGTTGGGAGGCAACCCAATTTTATTTTTGTTTCTTACTTTTTGATTCTGTTTAGTAATAAATAATTCATATAGCCTCTGTTTAGATGTGGTTTTATGCTTTTAATTAGTGTTTGTGCCAAGTAGAACCTTTGGGAAGACTTGGGGAAAGTCTTTGCGATCTTGCTGTAAAAAACAGAAACTTTAGCTCTCACAAGATTTGCTGACATTTTTACTGGAGAGTGCTATTTAGTTAATTCTTTTTGAAGATGATTAATAGATAAATTACTCACATCCAGCAATTTATTTTAGAATTTTTGGGGCTACATAAGTATTTGGAACCTACAGATTACTACAGACTGTTCTGTTTTTGACATATTCTGTTTTTTGTGTGTTGTTTGCTTATTTTGATGAATCTATGGCTAGTATTTGAGTGTATGAACCATATAAAAGTTGGAATACAGTAGGTTTAACACAAATATAAATAAAGAATGAGTTCATTGCAGTACCTTGAAGTTGTGCTTTGTTTTATTTTACTAACGGAGCTCACGAGATTCTCTTTTAAGTTTTGTGTTGTGAAGTTTTCAAGTTTTGGGTAAAGATTTGATGGATTGTGGAACAAGGAGTGGCAAGAGCCTAAGACTGGGGATGACCAAGGAACCCCAAGGTAAAATTCAAGGACAACCAAAATCCTAAGCTTGGGGATGCCCCGGAAGGCATCCCCTCTTTCGTCTTCGTCCATCGGTAACTTTACTTGGAGCTATATTTTTATTCACCACATGATATGTGTTTTGCTTGGTGCGTCTTGTATGATTTGAGTCCTTGCTTTTTAGTTTACCACAATCATACTTGTTGTACACACCTTTTGGGATAGACACACATGAATCTGAATTTATTAGAATACTCTATGTGCTTCACTTATATCTTTTGAGCTAGATAATTTTGCTCTAGTGCTCCGCTTATATCTTTTAGAGCACGGTGGTGGTTTTATTTTATAGAAATTATTGATCTCTCATGCTTCACTTATATTATTTTGAGAGCCCTTTAAAACAGCAAGGTAATTTTCTTTGGTTATTAATTTAGTCATAATATGATAGGCATCCAAGATCGGTATAATAAAAACTATCATAAAAAGTGCATTGAATACTATGAGAAGTTTGATACTTGATGACTGTTTTGAGATATGGAGATGGTGATATTAGAGTCATGCTAGTTGAGTAGTTGTGAATTTGAGAAATACTTGTTCTAAAGTTTGTGATTCCCGTAGCATGCACGTGTGGTGAACCGTTATGTGATGAAGTCGGAGCATGATTTATTTATTGATTGTCTTCCTTATGAGTGGCAGTCGAGGACAAGCGATGGTCTTTTCCTACCAATCTATCCCCCTAGGAGCATGCGCGTAGTACATTGTTTCGATAACTAATAATTTTTTGCAATAAGTATATGAGTTCTTTATGACTAATGTTGAGTCCATGGATTATACGCACTCTCAACCTTCCACCATTGCTAGCCTCTCTAGTACCGCGCAACTTTCGCCGGTACCATAAACCCACCATATACCTTCCTCAAAACAGCCACCATACCTACCTATTATGGCATTTCCATAGCCATTCCGAGATATATTGCCATGCAACTTTCCACCATTCCATTTGTTATGACACGCTTCATCATTGTCATATTGCTTTGCATGATCATGTAGTTGACATCGTATTTGTGGCAAATCCACCGTTCATAATTCTTTCATACATGTCACTCATGAGTCATTGCATATCCCGGTACAGCGCCGGAGACATTCACATAGTGTCATATTTTCTTCTAAGAATCGAGTTGTAATTCTTGAGTTGTAAGTAAATAAAGTGTGATGATCATCATTATTAGAGCATTGTCCCAAGTGAGGAAAGGATGATGGAGACGATGATTCCCCCCACAAGTCGGGATGAGATCCCGTACGAAAAAAGAGGCAAAAAAAGAGAAAAAGGCCCAAATAAAAAAGAGAGAAAAAGAGAGAAGGGACAATGTTACTATCCTTTTTCCGCACTTGTGCTTAAAAGTAGCACCATGATCTTCATGATAGAGAGTCTCATATGTTATCACTTTCATATACTAGTGGGAATTTTACATTATAGAACTTGGATTGTATATTCCAATGATGGGCTTCCTCAAATGCCCTAGGTCTTTGTGAGCGAGCAAGTTGGATGCACACCCACTTAGTTTCTTTTTGAGCTTTCATACACTTATAGCTCTAGTGCATCCGTTGCATGGCAATCCCTACTCACTCACATTGATATCTATTGATGGGCATCTCCATATCTCATTGATATGCCTAGTTGATGTGAGACTATCTTCTCCTTTTTGTCTTCTCCACAACCACCATTCTATTCCACATATAGTGCTATGTCCATGGCTCACGCTCATGTATTGCGTGAAGATTGAAAAAGTTTAAGAACATCAAAAGTATGAAACAATTGCTTGGCTTGTCATCAGGGTTGTGCATGATTTAAATACTTTGTGTGGTGAAGATAGAGCATATCCAGACTATATGATTTTGTAGGGATAACTTTCTTTGGCCATGTTATTTTGAGAAGACATAATTGCTTAGTTAGTATTCTTGAAGTATTATTGTTTTTATGTCAATATTAAACTTTTGTCTTGAATCTTTCGGATCTGAATATTCATGCCACAATAAAGAAAATTACATTGAGAATTATGCTAGGTAGCATTCCACATTAAAAATTCTGTTTTTATCATTTACCTACTCGAGGACGAGCAGGAATTAAGCTTGGGGATGCTTGATACGTCTCCAACGTATCTATATTTTTTGATTGTTCCATGCTATTATATTATCTGTTTTGGATGTTAATGGGCTTTATTTTACACTTTTATATTATGTTTGGGACTAACCTACTAACCCAAGGCCCAGTGCAAATTGTTGTTTTGCCTATTTCAGTGTTTCGCAGAAAAGGAATATCAAACGAAATCCAAACAGAATGAAACCTCCGGGAGAGTTATTTTTGGAACAAACATGATCCAGAGGACTTGGAGTGGACGTCAAGAAACAAACGAGGAGTCCACGAGGCAGGGGGCACGCCTACCCCCCTGGGCGCGCCCTCCCCCCTCGTGGCTCAACAGTTCTTCCTCCTATATACACTCATATACCCTGAAAACAACCAGGAGCACCACGAAACCCTATTTCCACCGCCGCAACCTTCTGTACCCAAGAGATCCCATCTTGGGGCCTTTTACGGAGCTCCGCCGGAGGGGGCATCGATCGTGGAGGGCCTCTACATCAATTCCATGCCTCTCCGGTGATGTGTGAGTAGTTTAGTTCAGACCTTCGGGTCCATAGTTATTAGCTAGATGGTTTCTTCTCTCTCTTTGGATCTCAATACAAAGTTCTCCTCGATCTTCTTGGAGATCTATTCGATGTAACTCTTTATGCGGTGTGTTTGTCGAGATCCGATGAATTGTGGGTTTATGATCAAGTCTATCTATGAATAATATTTGATTCTTCTATGAAATCTTTTATGTATGATTGGTTATCTTTGCAAGTCTCTTCGAATTATCAGTTTGGTTTGGCCTACTAGATTGATCTTTCTTGCAATGGGAGAAGTGCTTAGCTTTGGGTTCAATCTTGCGGTGCTCGATTCCAGTGACAGAAAGGGAAACGACACGTATTGTATTGTTGCCATCGAGGATAAAAAGATGGGGTTTATATCATATTGCTTGATTTTATCCCTCTACATCATGTCATCTTACCTAATGCGTTACTCTGTTCTTATGAACTTAATACTGATGCATGCTGGATAGCGGTCGATGTGTGGAGTAATAGTAGTAATGCGGGCAGGAGTTGGTCTACTTGTCACGGACGTGATGCCTATATACATGATCATGCCTAGATATACTCATAATTATTCGCTTTTCTATCAATTGCTTGACAGTAATTTGTTCACCCACCGTAATACTTATACTATCTTGAGAGAAGCCACTAGTGAAACCTATGGCCCCCGGGTCTATCTTTTATCGTATAAGTTTCCAATCTATTTTACTTTGCAATATTTTTATTACAATCTTTATCATAAAAATACCAAAAATATTATCTTATCATCTCTATCAGATCTCACTCTGGTAAGTGACCGTGAAGGGATTGACAACCCCTTTATCGCATTGGTTGCGATGTTCTTATTTGTTTGTGTAGGTATGAGGGACTTGCATGTGGCCTCCTACTGGATTGATACCTTGGTTCTCAAAAACTGAGGGAAATACTTACGCTACTTTGCTGCATCACCCTTTCCTCTTCAAGGGAAAACCAACGCGGTGCTCAAGAGGTGGCACTGCACTTTGCAGATTTGGCACACATCGTACAGAAGTACGGTGCAATGGAAAGCACCTGGAAGGCTCAAACAGCTCGGTGGGAACCTCTTGCCTTCAAGCAGCCCACCAGACGGACAAAAAGGATGCACCCTTATGGGGCACCTGATCATCATCCCATGGACAAAAAAGTCAAGCCCTTTACGGGACATAGAACTATCCTTGACGACCTGCTCGATAAACCCTGTCAGATACATACGACGCCAAATACCGAACCAACACATAGCCTTCGGGCATGTTGGGTACTCTGGCAGGTGGCTTAGAGCGGTGAGGCCATCCTCACCAGCATTACCCCAAAGAGGCACTCTTCGGAGGATGTCGATCTCAACGTTTTTACGATCTTCGAGACCTTTTCTTCCAACAACCAGCGAAAAAGGGCATTACGCGGTCTTGCCAAAGTCAACCAGGTAGCCGCAATAAATCCTTGGAACGACCTAGCGATAACCTTCACCACCGATGATGAGCCCAGGGCCAGATCAGTCCGAGCACCAGCCGCTTTGGTCTTAAACCCAATAGTAGATGGCTTTCGGCTCACCAAAGTGCTCATGAACAGTGGCATCGGATTAAACCTCATCTATGAAGATACGCTCCAGAAAATGCAGATGGACAAAAGTCGCATTGAGCAAAGCGGCACCACTTTCCGAGGCATCATCCCCAGTCGAGAAAGCACGAAGCTTGGGGGAAGATCAAACTCGACGTCGTATTCGGCATGCCAGAGAACTATAGGTCCGAAGAGTTGCTCTCCCATGTGGCACCTTTCCACAGCGGATATCACGCCCTGTTAGGGTGAGAAGCATTCATACGCTTTCAAGCCACACCCCATTACGGGTACATGAAGCTCAAAATGCCAGGGCCCAACGGAGTTATCACTATCACTAGTGATCCGGATATAGCACTCCACGCCGAAAACAAAACCGCATCCCTGGCCCTCAAGGCGCTATCCGAGGCCCTTGCAGCCAAGGAATTAACCATTCTGTCCTCTATAGTGGACAAGGACGATGTAATCCTTGACAAGAGGCCCAAATCCACATCCTTTAAGCTAGCAGACGAAATAGTCAAATTTCAGGTACACCCAACGGATCCTAATAAAACAACGACCATTGGAGCACAGCTGAATATCCAATGATCGACGCCACTTTAAGAGCGCTTCTATGGGAAAATTGGGACATCTTTGTCTGGCATCCTTCGAATATGCCAGGAATCCCACATAGACTAGCCAAACACAGCCTTAATATAATAAAAGGGTTTAAACTAGTCAAGCAAACGCTGCGGCGATTTTCCGAACCCAAGCGACAAGCTATGGGGGAGGAGCTAGCCAAACTACTTGAAGCCGGGTTCATCAGAGAGATCAAACACCTGGACTGGCTAGCAAACCTGGTCATGGTGCCAAAGAAAGACAAATCCTGGCGCCTTTGTGTCGATTTCAAAGACCTCAACAAGGCCTGCCCTAAGGACCCCCTCCAACTGCCCCGCATTGACCAAATCATTGATGCAACTGGAGGACATGATTCACTGTGCTTCCTCGATGCATACTCCGGATACCATCAAATTAAGAGGAAGGAATCCGATCAGGCCGCAACGGCATTCATTACTCCGTATGGGCCTTTCTGCTTCAACACTATGCCTTTTGGACTCAAAAACGCCAGCACCACCTACCAACGCATGAGTCAAACATGCCTAGAAAAACAAATTGGAAAGACGGTGGAGGCATATGTAGATGATGTAGTCATCAAAACTAAACATGTCAAATCATTGGTGGATGACTTGCGCCTTACATTCGACAACCTCCGAACATATGACATACGGCTCAATCCGAAAAATGCGTTTTTGGCGTCCCGGCCGGAAAGCTGCTCGGGTTCATTGTTTCCAATAGAGGAATCGAAGAAAATCCAGCCAAAATCCGAGCCTTGTCACAATTGGCAACGCCAACATACCTAAAGCAGGTCCAAAAACTAGCTGGGTGCGTGGCAGCCTTGAGCCGCTTTATCTCCAGATTGGGAGAAAAGGCACTGCCGCTTTATCGCCTGCTCCGATGTACCGACCACTTTGAGTGGACGGATGCGGCAACAACCGGATTGGAAGAAATAAAAACTATGTTAGCAAACAACCCAATCCTTGCTGCACCAAACGTCGGTGAACCTATGCTACTATACATATCAGCAACTCACCAGGTAGTGAGCGGTGTGCTCGTCGTCGAACGAGAGGAAGAGGGACCTAAATTCCCACTCCAAAAACTAGTGTACTATGTATCAGCAGTCCTTACACCATGTAAATCTCGATACCCGCACTATCAAAAGATAGCACATGCGGTCTTCATGGCATCTCGACAGCTGCGACACTACTTTCAGGAGTGCTCGATCACGGTGGCTTCTGAAGTGCCACTCAACGACATCATAAAAAATCAAGACACCACCAGCCACCTTGCCAAGTGGGCTATCAAGCTCTTACCATTTGAAATAACATACAAGCCATGCCGAGCTATTAAATCTCAGGTGTTGGCCAACTTTGTCGCCGAATGGACAGAAGCCGAACTCCCTAAAGAGTACAACACATACTCCAACTGGGTGATGTACTTTGACGGCTCCAAAATGTTAGCCGGATTGGGGGCTGGTGTCATCCTAACATCCCCTACAGGGGACACAGTCGGTTATGTATTACAAATCATGTATACGGACTCCAATAACGCGACCGAATATGAAGCGCTATTGCATGGACTCCGGATGGCCGTTTCTATGGGCATACAACGCCTTGAGGTGCATGGGGATTCAAACCTCGTTATATCTCAAATAAATGGAGAATTCGATGCAAAAGATCCAAAGATGGCGGCCTACCGCAATGCCGTACTCAAAATATCAGCGCGATTTGAGGGGCTCGAGTTTCATCATGTGGCTCGAGACAGTAATCAAGCAGCGGACATCCTTGATCGAATGGGTGCTAAACGTGACCCCGTCACGCCTAAAACCTTTTTTGAAAGGCTTTTTAAGCCATCTGTGGTATGGCAGGACGAGAGCGGAAATACCAGTCCGGCGCCGATCATGCCCCCGGACGCCGAACACAATTCAGATATCATCGGGGGCTCGGGCACTGAACCAACGCCTTCCGCTCATGTAATCATGGCGGTTATTGCTCCATGGACCGAACCCTTCTTAGCCTACCTTAATAGGCAAGAGCTCCCTGATGATCAGAACGAGGCCCATCGCATAGTTCGATACTCTAAAGCCTACAAAGTTCACGAAGGAGAACTCTACAAGAAAAGCACTACTGGAGTTCTTCAAAGATGTATCTCCGAAGAGGAGGGGCAGCAGCTCTTGGCCGAAATACATGTTGGCCTCGGCGGCCATCACACCGCAGCTCGGGCCCTCGTAAGAAAGGCCTTCTATACAGGCTTCTTCTGCCCACGGCCCGAGCAAATGTACAGACCCTCATACAACGCTGTGTCGGATGCCAGCTCTTTGCCAATCAAAGCCATATGCCGCCTACTTCCCTAAAAACTATCCCCATTACCTGGCCTTTTGCGGTCTAGGGGCTAGACATGGTCAGACCCTTTAAAGGGGGAAGCCGTAAGAAGAAATATCTACTGGTCATGGTGGATAAATTCACTAAGTGGATAGAGGCCAAGTAAAAACAGTTGAAGCCGGACTGGTGATAGATTTTATATCCGGCGTCGTTCACCATTATGGTGTCCCGCACAACATTATTACTGACAATGGCTCTAACTTCACAGTCGGTGAGGTAAAAAGTTGGTGTGCTAACCTAGGCATCAAGATTGATTACGCCTCCGTATATCACCCTCAAACAAACAGTCAAGTTGAGCGGGCTAATGGCCTGATAATGAGCAGCATCAAACACAGACTAGTGCGATCCCTAAAGGAGTCGGATAAACACTGGGTTGAGGAACTTGATTTCGTACTCTGGGGGCTGCGGACCACGCCCAACCGCACGACCGGATACACACCATTTTTCATGGTGTACAGCGCAGAGGTTGTCTTGCCCTGCGACATTATTCATGATTCACCTCGAGTGCGCATGTATGAAGAGAGAGGCCGAGCTCGATCGGCAGGATGACTTAGATGGCCTGGAGGAGGAGCGCGACGTCGCAAAAGCCCGTTCCACATTCTATCAACAACAAGCTCGAAGATACCAAAGTAGAGAAGTGCGGGCAAAGACTTATAACATCGGTGAGCTTGTTTTACGCCTCCCAGAGAAGAAAAAGGACAAACTCAAACCAAAATGGGAAGGTTCCTTCATTATAGATGAAGTTCTCACTGGAGGAGCCTACCGCCTTCGCAATGCATCGGATAATCGCTTAGAGCCGAACCCTTGGAACGCTGCTTGATACGTCTCCGTCGTATCTATAATTTTTGATTGTTTCATGCCAATATTCTACAACTTTCATATACTTTTGGCAACTTTTATACTATTTTGGGACTAACATATTGATCCAGTGCCCAGTGCCAGTTCCTGTTTGTTGCATGTTTTTTGTTTCGCAGAAAATCCATATCAAACGGAGTCCAAACGGGATAAAAACGGATGGAGAATAATTTTGGAATATTTGTGAAATATAGGAAGAAGAATCAACGCGAGACGATGCCCGAGGGGGCCACGAGGCAGGGGGGTTTGCCTGCCCCCTGGGCGCGCCCCTGACCCTCATGCCCCCTGTAAGGCGGTTGCTGCTCTTCTTTGGCTGCAAGAAAGCTAATTTTCGGAAAAAAAATCTGGGCGAAGGTTTCAATCCAATCGGAGTTACGGATCTCTGGATATATAAGAAACGGTGAAAGGGCGGAATCCCAGAACGCGGAAACAGAGAGAGACAGAGAGACAGATCCAATCTCGGAGGGGCTCTCGCCCCTCTGCTGATGTCTACTACACAACCTTCTTCTTGTAGACGTTGTTGGGCCTCCAAGTGCAGAGGTTTGTAGGACAGTAGCAAATTTCCCTCAAGTGGATGACCTAAGGTTTATCAATCCGTAGGAGGCATAGGATGAAGATGGTCTCTCTCAAGCAACCCTGCAACCAAATAACAAAGAGTCTCTTGTGTCCCCAACACACCCAATACAATGGTAAATTGTATAGGTGCACTAGTTCGGCGAAGAGATGGTGATACAAGTGGTATATGGATAGTAGATATAGGTTTTTGTAATCTGAAATTATAAAAACAGCAAGGTAACTAATGATAAAAGTGAGCGTAAACGGTATTGCAATGCGTTGAAACAAGGCCTAGGGTTCATACTTTCACTAGTGCAAGTTCTCTCAACAATAATAACATAATTAGATCACATAACTATCCCTCAACATGCAACAAAGAGTCACTCCAAAGTCACTAATAGCGGAGAACAAACGAAGAGATTATTGTAGGGTACGAAACCACCTCAAAGTTATTCTTTCCAATCAATCCGTTGGGCTATTCCTATAAGTGTCACAAACAGCCCTAGAGTTCGTACTAGAATAACACCTTCAGACACAAATCAACCAAAACCCTAATGTCACCTAGATACTCCAATGTCACCTAGATACTCCAATGTCACCTCAAGTATCCGTGGGTATGATTATACGATATGCATCACACAATCTCAGACTCATCTATTCAACCAACACATAGAACCTCAAAGAGTGCCCCAAAGATTCTACCGGAGAGTCAAGAAGAAAACGTGTGCCAACCCCTATGCATGGGTTCATGGGTAGAACCCGCAAGTTGATCACCAAAACATACATCAAGTGGATCAATAGAATACCCCATTGTCACCATGGGTATCCCACGCAAGACATACATCAAGTGTTCTCAAATCCTTAAAGACTCAATCCGATAAGATAACTTCAAAGGGAAAACTCAATCCATTACAAGAGAGTAGAGAGGGAGAAACATCATAAGATCCAACTATAATAGCAAAGCTCACGATACATCAAGATCGTACCACCTCAAGAACACGAGAGAGAGAGAGAGAGAGAGATCAAACACATAGCTACTGGTACATACCGTCAGCCCCGAGGGAGAACTACTCCCTCCTCGTCATGGAGAGCACCGAGATGATGAAGATGGCCACCGGAGAGGGATTGCCCCCTCCGGCAGGGTGCCGGAACGGGTCTAGATTGGTGTTTGGTGGCTACGGAGGCTTCTGGCGGCGGAACTCCCAATCTATTGTGCTCCCCGAAGGTTTTAGGGTATATGGGCATATATAGGAGGAAGAAGTACGTCGGTGGACCTCCGGGATGTCCACGAGGCAGGGGGGCGCGCCCAGGGGGTGGGCGTGTCCCCCACCCTCGTGGGCAGCCTGGGACTCTCCTTGTCCATCTTCGATACTCCGTGGGCTTCTTTTGGTCGAAAAATAAGTTCCGTGAAGTTTCAGGTCACTTGGACTCCGTTTGATTTTCCTTTTCTTCGATACTCTAAAACAAGGGAAAAACAGAAACTGGCACTGGGCTCTAGGTTAATAGGTTAGTCCCAAAAATCATATAAAATAGCATATAAATGCATATAAAGCATCCAAGGTTGATAATATAATAGCATGAAACAATCAAAAATTATAGAGATGTTGGAGACGTATCAACATCCCCAAGCTTAATTCCTGCTCGTCCTCGAGTAGGTAAATGATAAAAACAGAATTTTTGATGTGGAATGCTACCTAACATATTTATCCATGTAGTTCTCTTTATTGTGGCAAGAATATTCAGATCCATAAGATTCAAGACAAAATTTTAATATTGACATAAAAATAATAATACTTCAAGCATACTAACCAAGTAATCATGTCTTCTCAAAATAACATGGCCAAAGAAAGCTATCCCTACAAAATCATATAGTCTGGCTATGCTCTATATTCACCACACAAAATATTTAAATCATGCACAACCCCGATGACAAGCCAAGCAATTGTTTCACACTTTTGATGTTCTCAAACTTTTTCAATCTTCACGCAATACATGAGCGTGAGCCATGGATATAGCACTATATGTGGAATAGAATGGTGGTTGTGGAGAAGACAAAAAGGGAGAAGATAGTCTCACACCAACTAGGTGTATCAACGAGCTATGGAGATGCCCATCAATAGATATCAATGTGAGTGAGTAGGGATTGCCATGCAACGGATGCACTAGAGCTATAAATGTATGAAAGCTCAACAAAAGAAACTAGTGGGTGTGCATCCAACTCGCTTGCTCACGAAGACCTAGGGCATTTTTTAGGAAGCCCATCATTGGAATATACAAGCCAAGTTCTATAATGAAAGATTCCCACTAGTATATGGAAGTGACAACATAGGAGACTCTTTATCATGAAGATCATGGTTCTACTTTGAAGCACAAGTGTGGTAAAAGGATAGTAGCATTGTCCCTTCTCTCTTTTTCTCTCATTTTTTATTTTTTATTTTATTTTTTTATTTGGGCCTTCTCTTTATTATGGCCTCTTTTTTATTTTTTTATTTGGGCTTCTTTGGCCTCTCTTTTTTTCGTCCGGAGTCTCATCCCGACTTTTGGGGGAATCATATTCTCCATCATCCTTTCCTCACTAGGACAATGCTCTAATAATGATGATCATCACACTTTTATTTACTTACAACTCAAGAATTATAACTCGATACTTAGAACAAGATATGACTCTATATGAATGCCTCCAGCGGTGTACCGGGATGTGCAATGACTCATGAGTGACATGTATGGAAGAATTATGAACGGTGGCTTTGCCACAAATACAATGTCAACTACATGATCATGCAAAGCAATATGACAATGATGAAACATGTCATAATAACGGAACGGTGGAAAGTTGCATGGCAATATATCTCGGAATGGCTATGGAAATTCCATGATAGGAAGGTATGGTGGCTGTTTTGAGGAAGATATATGGTGGGTTTATGGTACCGACGAAAGTTGCGCGGTACTAGAGAGGCTAGCAATGGTGGAAGGGTGAGAGTGCGAATAATCCATGGACTCAACATTAGTCATAAGGAACTCACATACTTATTGCAAAAATCTATTAGTTATTGAAACAAAGTAGTACGCGCATGCTCCTAGGGGGATAGATTGGTAGGAAAATACCATCGCTCGTCCCCGACCGCCACTCATAAGGAAGACAATCAATAAATAAATCATGCTCCGACTTCATCACATAATGGTTCACCATACGTACATGCTATGGGAATCACAAATTTCAACACAAGTATTTCTCAAATTCACAATTACTCAACTAGCATGAATCTAATATTACCATCCTCATATCTCAAAACAATCATCAAGTATCAAACTTCTTATAGTATTCAATGCACTTTATATGATTTTTTTATTATATCCCTCTTGGGTGCCCATCATATTAGGACTAAATTCATAACCAAAGAAAATTACCATGCTGTTTAGGACTCTCAAAATAATATAAGTGAAGCATGAGAGATCAATTATTTCTATAAAATAAAACCACCACCGTGCTCTAAAAGGATATAATTGAAGCACTAGAGCAACAACAAACTACTCCGAAAGATATAAGTGAAGATTAATGAGTAGTCGGATACTTATGCAACTATATGAAGACTCTCTAACATTTAAGAATTTCAGATCTTGGTATTTTATTCAAACAGCAAGCAAAACTAAATAAAATAAAATGACGCTCCAAGCAAAACACATATCATGTGGCGAATAAAAATATAGCCCCAAGTAAAGTTACCGATGAACGAAGACGAAAGAGGGGATGCCTTCCGGGGCATCCCCAAGCTTAGGCTTTTTGGTGTCCTTGAATATTACCTTGGGGTGCCTTGAGCATCCCCAATCTTATGCTCTTGCCACTCCTTATTCCATAGTCCATCGAATCTTTACTCAAAACTTGAAAACTTCACAACACAAAACTTAACAGAAAACTTGTAAGCTCCGTTAGTATAAGAAAATAAATCACCACTTAGGTACTGTTGTGAACTCATTCTAAATTCATATTGGTGTAATATCTACTGTATTCCAACTTATCTATGGTTCATACCCTCGGATACTACTCATAGATTCATCAAAATAAGCAAACAACACATAGAAACAGAATCTGTCAAAAACAGAACAGTCTGTAGTAATCTGGATCAAACGTATACTTCTGGAACTTATAAAATTCTCAAATAAATTTCTGGATGCGAGGAATTTATCTATTAATAATTTTCAAAAATAATTAACTAAATAGCACTCTCCAAATAAAAATGGCAGCAATTCTCGTGAGTGCTAAGGTTTCTGTTTTTTACAGCAAGATCAAAAAGACTTTCCCCAAGTCTTCCCAACGGTTCTACTTGGCACAAACACTAACTAAAACATAAAAAACACAATCATAACAGAGTCTAGATAAATTATTTATTACTAAACAGGAGCAAAAAGCAAGGAACAAAATAAAGTTGGGTTGCCTCCCAACAAGCGCTATCGTTTGATGCCCCTACTTTTTATTTACGTGCACTTTATTATCTTGCAAACCTATCCAAAAACACCTACAAAGTTCTTCTAGTTTCATACTTGTTCTAGGTAAAGCGAACGTCAAGCGTGAGTGGAGTTGTATCGGTGGTCGATAGAACTTGAGGGAATATTTGTTCTACCTTTAGCTCCTCGTTGGGTTCGACACTCTTACTTATCGAAAACTGTTGCGATCCCCTATACTTGTGGGTTATCAAGACCTTTTCCTGGCGCCGTTGTCGGGGAGAAATAGCGTGGGGTGAATATTCTCGTGTGTGCTTGTTTGATTTATCACTAAGTAATTTTTATTTGTTGTTATAAGTTGTTCTCTATCTTTAGTTATGGATATGGAACATGGAATACCAAAAAAATTAGGTTTACTTGCTAGTCATGGAGATGGGGAACCTCCTAGAACCCTCGATGCTCATTATGTGAAAGATATTATGTACTACTTTGATAATCCCGAAAAAAACCCTAATCAATTTTGTAATGGGAGACACGTTGGATCAACGTGAATACTTTAGGGATTATCGCTTGACTCAAAAAGGGAAACTATTATGGGATCAAATTCATACGTTGCATTGGTATGCTCGGAAACTATGCTTGAGATATGACTATACTTGTTGCTCTAGGATGAAGGCTCCACACCTTCCCTTTTCATGCAAATTTAATGATGATAAAACCTTGGCATCTTATGCTAATGGTATATATGATTACTATGATGTGGAACAAATAGAATAATTTGTTGCTTTTATGGGTGCTTATGAAATTGAATCTTTGTTTAAAGAGTGTGAAAATCTTGATGATGCTGTTTACAGACCTGAATTTTTTTCTATACTTAAATATTGCTATGATGATTATGAATTCAATTCCGATATTGATGATTTTATTGATAGAGTCTCCGCTGTCCAAGAAGACACTAATATTTTGTAGGAGTCTATGGAAGAAGAAATTAATGACATTGTGAGCTCATTGGATGAAAAAGATGAGGAGGAGAGCGAAGAACAAAAGGAGGAAGAGCGGATTGATCACCCGTGCCCACCTTCTAATGAGAGTAACTCTTCAACTCATACACTGTTTAATTTCCCTTCGTGCTTATCGAAGGATGATTGCTATGATGACTGTTATGATCCTGTTGATTATCTTGAAATATCCCTTTTTGATGATGCTTGCTATGCTTGTGGCCAAGATGCCAATATGAATTATGCTTATGGAGATGAACTTGCTATAGTTCCTTATGTTAAACATGAAATTGTTGCTATTGCACCCACACATGATAGTCCTATTATCTTTTTGAATTCTCCCAACTACACTATATCGGAGAAGTTTACCCTTATTAAGGATTATATTGATGGGTTGCATTTTACTATTACACATGATGGTTTTGATAGATATAATATGCATGTGCTTGCTGCTCCTACTTGCAATTATTATGAGGGAGGAACTACATCTCCGCCTCTTTATGTTTCCAACATGAAAAAATTGCAAGAAACTGTTTATACTATGCATTGGCCTTTACTTTGTGTGCATGAATTGTTCTTTTATGACATGCTGATGCATATGAAGAGAGTTAGACTTCGTCATTACATGATATGTGTTACTTTGTGCTCACCACTAAATTACAAATCATTGTTAATTAAAATTGGCTTTGATATACCTTGGGATCCGGGTGGATTCATTACTTGAGCACTATATGCCTAGCTTAATGGCTTTAAAGAAAGCGCTGCTAGAGAGACAACCCGGAAGTTTTATAGAGGCATTTATTTCTGTTGTGTGCTTTTATAAGGTTTAAAAATAAAAATAATGTGCCAAGGTTTGCCTTTAGGATGTTTACAATGTTTGTTGGTTTGTGCGGTGCAGGACAGAAACTTTGGCTGTAGTGCGCCATTTTACATTTTTTTTACTGGAGCGTCAAACGGTTCTGAAACTTTTTGCACTGTCTTTATATACAAATTTTTTATTTTTCCTAATTTTGGTAGAATATTTGGAGTACCAGAGGTATGGTGAATGCTCATATTATTACAGACTGTTCTGTTTTAGACAGATTCTGTTTTTGATGCATAGTTCGCTTGTTTTGATGAAACTATCGATTTATATCAGTGGATTAAGCCATGGAAAAGTTATATTACAGTAGCTAAAATGCAAAAACAAAATATTAATTGGTTTGCAACATTACTTAGAGTATTGATTTGCTTTATTATACTAACGGATCTTACCGAGTTTTCTGTTGAAGTTTTGTGTGGATGAAGTGTTCGAAGATCGAGGAGGTCTCGATATGAGGATAAGGAGGAGAGACAAGAGCTCAAGCTTGGGGATTCCCAAGGCACCCCAATTAAATATTCAAGGAGACTCAAGCGTCTAAGCTTGGGGATGCCCCGGAAGGCATCCCATCTTTCTTCAACAAGTATCAGTATGTTTTCGGATTCGTTTCGTTCATGCAATATGTGCAATCTTGGAGCGTCTTTTGCATTTAGTTTTTATTTTTCCTTTATGCACCTTGCTGGTATGAGATAGTCCTTGGTTGATTTTATAGAATGCTCTTTGCACTTCACTTAAATCTTTTGAGTATGGCTTTATAGAATGCTTCATGTGCTTCGCTTATGTCATTTGAAGTTTGGATTGCATGTTTCTCTTCACATAGAAAACCGCCATTTGTAGAATGCTCTTTTGCTTCACTTATATTTGTTAGAGCATGGGAATATATTTTGTAGAAAGAATTAAACTCTCTTGCTTCACTTATATCCATTTAGAGAGTTGACATGAATTGGTCATTCACATGGTTAGTCATAAAATCCTACATAAAACTTGTAGATCACTGAATATGATATGTTTGATTCCTTGCAATAGTTTTGTGATATAAAGGTGGTGATATTAGAGTTGTGCTAGTTGAGTAATTGTGAAATTGAGAAATACTTGTGTTGAGGTTTGCAAGTCCTGTAGCATGCACGTATGGTGAACCGTTATGTAATGAAGTTGGAGCATGAGGTATTTATTGATTGTCTTCCTTATGAGTGGCGGTCGGGGACGAGCGATGGTCTTTTCCTACCAATCTATCCCCCTAGGGGCATGTGTAGTAGTACTTTTCTTTGAGGGCTAATAAACTTTTGCAATAAGTATATGAGTTCTTTATGACTAATGTGAGTCCATGGATTATACGCACTCTCACCCTTCCATCATTGCTAGCCTCTTCGGTACCGTGCATTGCGCTTTCTCACCTCGAGAGTTGGTGCAAACTTCGCTGGTACATCCAAACCCCGTGATACGATACGCTCTATCACACATAAGCCTCATTATATCTTCCTCAAAACAGCCACCATACCTACCTATCATGGCATTTCCATAGCCATTCCGAGATATATTGCCATGCAACTTCCATCATCATCATATACATGACTTGAGCATTTATCGTCATATTGCTTTGCATGATCGTAAGATAGCTAGCATGATGTTTTCATGGCTTGTACGTTTTTTGATGTCATTGCTACGCTAGACCATTGCACATCCCGGTACACCGCCGGAGGCATTCATATCAAGTCATATCTTTGTTCTAGTATCGAGTTGTAATATCGAGTTGTAAGTAAATACAAGTGTGATGATCATCATTATTAGAGCATTTCCCAAGTGAGGAAAGGATGATGGAAACTATGATTCCCCCAAAAGTCAGGATGAGACTCCGGACTTTAAAAATAAATAAAAGAGGCCAAAGAAGCCCAAATAAAAAAAGAGAGGCCAAAGAAGCCCACCAAAACAAAAAAGAGACAAAAAAGAAAAGAAACAAAAAAATGAGAGAAAAAGAGAGAAGGGGCAACGTTACTGTCCCTTTACCACACTTGTGCTTTAGAGTAGCACCATGTTCTTCATATAGAGAGTCTCTTGAGTTATCACTTTCATATACTAGTGGGAATTTTCATTATAGAACTTGGCTTGTATATTCCAATGACGGGCTTCCTCAAATGCCCTAGGTCTTCATGAGCAAGCAAGTTGGATGCACACCCACTTAGTTTCAGTTTGAGCTTTCATACACTTATAGCTCTAGTGCATCCGTTGCATGGCAATCCCTACTCCTCACATTGACATCAATTGATGGGCATGTCCATAGCCCGTTGATTAGCCGCGTCGATGTGAGACTTTCTGCTTTTTTGCCTTCTTCACACAAACCTCCATCATCATATTCTATTCCACCCATAGTGCTATGTCCATGGCTTGTGCTCATGTATTGCATGAGGGTTGAAAAGGCTGAAACACGTTAAAAGTATGAACCAATTCCTTGGCTTGTCATCGGGTTGTGCATGATTTGAATGCTTTGTGTGGTGAAGATGGAGCATAGCCAGACTATATGATTTTGTAGGGATGAGATTTCTTTGGCTATGTTATTTTGATAAGACATAATTGCTTGGTTAGTATGCTTGAAGTATTATTGTCTTAATGTCAAATGATAGACTATTGCTTTGAATCACTCGTGTCTTAATATTCATGCCATGATTAGATATATGATCAAGATTATGCTAGGTAGGATTCCACATCAAAAATTATCTTTTTTATCATTTACCTACTCGAGGATGAGCGGGAATTAAGCTTGGGGATGCTGATACGTCTCCGTCGTATCTATAATTTATGATTGTTCCATGCCAATATTCTACAACTTTCATATACTTTTGGCAACTTTTTATACTATTTTGGGACTAACATATTGATCCAGTGCCCAGTGCCAGTTCCTATTTGTTGCATGTCTTTTGTTTCGCAGAAAATCCATATAAAACGGAGTCCAAACGGGATAAAAACGGACGGAGAATAATTTTGGAATATTTGTGAAATATGGGAAGAAGAATCAACGCGAGACGGTGCCCGAGGGGGCCACGAGGCAGGGGGCGCGCCTGCCCCCTGGACGCGCCCCTGACCCTCGTGGGCCCCCTGTAAGGTAGTTGCTGCTCTTGTTTGGCCACAAGAAAGCTAATTTTCGGAAAAAAATCTGGGCGGAGGTTTCAATCCAATCGGAGTTACGGATGTGTGGATATATAAGAAACGGTGAAAGGGCAGAATCCTAGAACGCAGAAATAGAGATCAGAGAGACAGATCCAATATCGGAGGGGCTCTCGCCCCTCCGCCTCCATGGAGGCCATGGGCCAGAGGGGAAACCCTTCTCCCATCTAGGGAGAAGGTCAAGGAAGAAGAAGAAGAAGGGGGGCCTCTACCCCTCTCTTCCGGTGGCGCCGGGACGCCAGCGGGGCCATCATCATCACCACAATCTACACCAACACCTCCGTCATCTTCACCAACATCTCTATCACCTTCCCCCCTCTATCTACAACAGTCCACTCTCCCGCAACCCGCTGTACCCTCTACTTGAACATGGTGCTTTATGCTTCATATTATTATCCAATGATGTGTTGCCATCCTATGATGTCTGAGTAGATTTTCATTGTACTATCGGTGATTGGTGAATTACTATGATTGATTTAATTTGCTTGTGGTTATGTTGCTGTCCTTTGGTGCCCATCATATGAGCGCGCACGTGGATCACACCATAGGGCTAGTTGTATGTTGATAGGACTATGTATTGGAGGGCAAGAGTGACAGAAGCTTCAACCTAGCATATAAATTGATGCATACATGATTGAAGGGGGACCAATATATCTTAATGCTATTGTTGGGTTTTACCTTAATGAACGTTAGTAGTTGCGGATGCTTGCTAATAGTTCCAATCATAAGTGCATAGAATTCCAAGTCAGGGATGACATGCTAGCAGTGGCCTCTCCCACATAAAACTTGCTATCGGTCTAGTAACGTAGTCAATTGCTTAGGGACAATTTCACAACTCCTACCACCACTTTTCCACACTCGCTATACTAACTTCATTGCTTCTTTACCTAAACAGCCCCTACTTTTTATTTACGCGCACTTTATTATCTTGCAAACCTATCCAAGAACACCTACAAAGTACTTCTAGTTTCATACTTGTTCTAGGTAAAGCGAACGTCAAGCGTGCGTAGAGTTGTATTGGTGGTCGATAGAACTTGAGGGAATATTTGTTCTACCTTTAGCTCCTCGTTGGGTTCGACACTCTTACTTATCGAAAACTGTTGCGACCCCCTATACTTGTGGGTTATCAAGACTGCCCGGCTCCGAAGATTGTATGCATAAGTACGACCATGCTTCTTATTCGTTCTTTTGTCTACTTTTCAAAATTTTACTTTTTTTGTTTTTATACGTTTCCCATGATGTGTTCGGATAAGCCGAACACTTGAGGGGTACACATCCTTAAATGTACGCACCCCGCTATGACTGGGGGCTTCTGTAAGTAGAAGCTTATTATTATACCAAGCGTAGAGCTCACAATATATGTGTTGTTTGCGGATATACATCCCTTTTGCCATTATATGCACCTCTATGACTTAAGTTTTTGCCAAGCTGGGTTGCCTCGCTCCTGTGCTTATGCCCTACGTTCCCGATTGTTCGGCTAGGGCATAAAGGGGGCACCTCTGCGATTGTTTCAACCGGGTCATCCGGACATGTACCTTAGACGGGTGAAGCCGAAAGCTAGCGTTCTTAAGGGAATAATTGGTCGGCACTAAAACGATAGACTGTTGCCGTATTGCAACCATCTTTAAGCACTTCAAGACGGGTTTTTCGTATTACGGACCACATGCCCCGACACATGCAATCATAATATGCCTACCCAAGGAAAGGAACCTTTAACGGAACTATTTTCCTTGGAAGATGTTTCTTACATACGTAATATAACATACATCCCGAACTCGATTTTTTTGTCTGTTTGAGCACAGTGACTGGGTTGCCTGGTTTCCGGAAAGATACTTCCTTTTGTCCTAAGTATCCAGAAACACTCCACCATTTTGGTCTGGAGGTTAAATCCGAAAGCGTGCGATGACAAAATCATTTCACATGTTCGGATCAAACCAAAGGTCGATCATAAATGTGCATTGATGCATTAAGTCAAAAACCTATTCCTTCTCTATTCCGTCTATAAGGCTGTCTAATCTACAGTCTTCCTGCAAATATTTCACAGCAATCATTACTTGATCATAGACTAAATTTAAAGGGATTTCCTTCCCATCTGGTCCCTGTGGTCCTACTCGGGCCATATGATTCGGGTCCAATTTCGTGAAATGTGTCTTCACCATGGCCCAGGTTTCTCGTGCGCCTACACGGCAGGCAGACGTCTTCCATAGCTCGAACTGGCGCAGGCACCTTTGAACAGGGTTGCCAGGCCCTCCATACTTTCTGGAGGGGTATCAAATGTCCATAATGCCTTCACGATAGTCCTCATGGCTTTCTGGGCCTGAGCATGCACGGCGCACAACTCCTTTAGCACGTCGCCTTGAAACCCAGACACTTCCTCCTCTAGCCGACCAGTTAACAGACCTGCCGCAAAAAATTCATGATATTCCGCATTATGGACTAAACATGAGTACCTATGGTGGTCCTGAATAAGAGGGGAAGACATACCGAACAGGCCGCCCTTCAGCTTTTCATTTTCCTTCTAAGCGGCTGATAGCTGAGCCCTCAAGCTCTCTATCTCTTCGAACTGTTTGTCCTTTTCCTCCTCAAGTTTTTTCTCCCTAGACGCGCCCGTCGCGGTATATTTCAACTCCTCTAGTTCGGCGGTGACTGCACTTAGTTGCGTATGGTTTGTGTTCAGCTCCTGAGCTAGCATAGTGTTTTTTCTTGTAGAGCGTGCAAAAATTATTGCTTCACCGTTTCAAGTCTCGGGGGCTACTGGCATATGGCCATGCAAATTGCATCAAAATTTACCTGTATATTCTTCAAGAATAGCTGAATGACTCCGGCAAGGCCGTCTCGAGCGGCTCGGATATATGCATCTGTCGAACTTAGTGCGGCGAATTCTTGTTCGGACAAGGCCGAAGCACACATAGCCTCCTTTAATCGACGGTGATTCATCACGCTCTCCACTATGGAATTTGTGACCGATACGTCATTCGAATCCTCTTGAGGAGGCAGAATGGGCGTGGCATCGGCTCGCGTACTAGTTGACGAGTCCGACACCGGATCAGTGGACATCTGGCTAATCGAGCGTTTTCCCACCGTTTGCCACGTAATCCTCCTGAAGTCAAGGATAAAGAGGGAGACTCTTAACAACCCAGACTTGTGCCTAGGCATGCATTAAAGCACACATAACTCTTGGAGGACTGTAAGGTCTCTTTTGTACTGTCGGTGCCTTTTCGTTTTGAACGACGACCTTGTGTAGGGGCTGCCCTCGAGGAGATGTGGTCCCTAGAGCGTCGATCCTGTTAAAATCCGGATCAGTACAACGGGTAAGGATGCAGATGAGGATCTCCTCTTAGGAAGCCTCTGGATACTCACGACGCAAAATGGGTAAAGGCGATGGTAGTCGGCGGTGATAGCCACTTCCGAACCGTCAGGGCTCGCTTGATAGAATACCCCCTTGTTGAATTCTATATATATATATATATATATATATATATATATATATATATATATATATATGTCCGGATCCTCGCAAAAGCCAGGATCTTCATCACGATTATGATCCTCTGGCTGGGGAGTGGGACAGTGGATGTCGTCGGTCATTGTCGGTGTCAAAACCGCCGGATCTCGGGTAGGGGGCCCCGAACTGCGCGTTTAGGCCGGATGGTAACAGGAGGCAGGGGACACGATGTTTTACCCAGGTTCGGGCCCTCTTGATGGAGGTAAAACCCTACGTCCTGCTTGATTAATATTGATGATATGGGTAGTACAAGAGTAGATCTACCACAAGATCAGAGAGGCTAAACCCTAGAAGCTAGCCTATGGTATGATTGTATGTTATGGTTGTTGTCCTACGGACTAAAACCCTTCGGTTTATATAGACACTGGAGAGGGTTAGGGTTACACAAGGTCGGTTACAAAGGAGGAGATATCCATATCCGTATTGCCTAGCTTGCCTTCCACGCCAAGTAGAGTCCCATCCGGACACGAGACGAAGTCTTCAATCTTGTATCTTCATAGTCTAACAGTCCGGCCAATGCAGATAGTCCGGCTGTCCGGAGACCCCCTAATCCAGGACTCCCTCAGTAGCCCCCGAACTAGGCTTCAATGACGATTAGTCCGGGGCGCAGTATTACCTTCGGCATTGCAAGGCGGGTTCCTCTGCAAATTCTGTGTACCTGTCGAAATAATGTTCGGTTTCTTGTGAACGTTGCACTCCTCGGCTTCTACACCCAATAATGGCCACTTTCCACGTGTCGAGCGAATGTGAAGGACCAGGGTGCTTTCACATTTACCCCCCTAGCTGTGTGAATGAGCCGCCTATTTAAAAAGACGAGGATTCAGATCCAAGTCACACCATCCTCCCTTGGCGAGCCTTCATTGGAGCACGCCCGACAGAGATCCATTCCATCATGGCCGGTCGACGCAGCTCCTCCTCTCGCTCCCCTAGTTCCAAGCCTGGAGATTGGGAGAGATGTTCCGTCCCACATAGCAGATTAGTGATGCTTCAGACCAAGGGATTTCTTCCCCCAGCGTACTTGGTCCCGGTTCGAGCCGGGCTCGCCACCTATAATGGCGGAGAGCAAGCGGAGAGCCTTCCCAATCCCTCCAAGGGAGAGCGGGTATGCCTTGTCCCTTATCTGGTAAGAGGGCTCAAATTCCCAATTCATCCGTTTCTCCGGGGGCTCCTGGAGTTCTACGGCCTCCAGTTGCACAACCTTATGCCTGCCTCCATACTGCATATCGCGGGATTCATAGCCCTTTGCGAGTTGTTTTTGGGCTATGAGGCTCATTTCGCTCTGTGGAAGAAGCTGTTCTGCCTTGTGCCCCGTTCTCAGAAGGGGTCAATATATCAAGTGGGCGGAGCCGAAGTGTGGCGTGTTGCCGGGACCGGATACCTACCCAGAACCCCTAAGAAGACGTCCGAAGACTGGCCTTCATAATGGTTTTATATAGAAGACGTTCCCCTCCCGGATCCTATTCGGATCGGCCTTCCTGAGTTCCATAACCCCCCTTTGAAGAAGCGCCGGAGCTGGCGTCCACGGAGCCCCCTGGAGGAAGATGACAGGGGCATTCTTTACCTGATGAGCCGGATAAGTTTTTTAGCTCGGTCTGGATTGACCATGATCGAGGTCATGGCCATATGTATCATGCGGGGGGTGCAGCCGCTTCAGTATAGAGGCCACCCCATGTGGGATTTCAACGGGGAGGATGACGCCACCCGCTACGGCCGTAAAGGGCCGGGATTGGTTGCTGATCTAACAAAGATCTTATCCACTTTGTACAAGGGAGAAGAGGAGGAATTCCTTCGAGTCAACCCACAGGGCGGATTTTCTATGTACAATCCTTCGAGCTGGGTAAGCGGAGACTTTTTCTCGCCCATCCGTTTCATGTTTCCGTAGTTAAGTATTCAGTCTAGCGATTTCTACGCAGGAACTGCGCCAGGCTGTAAGGGAGATAAACAACCCCCCTCCACAACCCAAGGACCCTGGACGGTCCCTCGATCCGGCCTCCCAAGAGGATCCGGACATATCTGTGGAGCTGATTGATGGGATGTTTTACCAAGCGAGTAATGATGATGCTTTGGTGGCCATTACGGCCGATTACCCTGGGCTAGTCCTAGCCTCACAGGTGACTGAGACCGAAGTCCCAGCACTTCAAAAAGGGATCCGTCCTTGCGTGTTTTTGATTGCCGTATAACAGCCGTGTTTTGCAGGGGAGGTCCTCGAGGCAGAAGGTCGAGACTGGCCAACAAGGGGCCTGAGGCCCGGCAGGCTGAAAAGACCCGCAGTCCGGATTGAGACACCAGTGCAGCGGTACGGCGTGTCGTCTTTATTGCAAGACATTATTCTCAGAGGCGTACTAACGCCCGTGCCTTCTTTTCAGAAAAAGAGCGCTCGCCGGACTATACCCAGAGAGTCTGCCAACCGCGCCTCTACGAGCCAGGCTCCAAGGCCGGATTCGGAGGCGGGGATGAATACGAGGCGTGCGCTGGGTGCTCCTCCGACAGAGGATGCGGATAAACTGTCCGCCACCAATTCTGAGGTGGAAAGTGCCATGAACCACATGCGTCGCCGGACTGTTCTTCGTGACATTTGTTTCTCCCAAGAGGCATTAGATGCCTTCAACTCGGGAGACGCGCACCTCCATGCCGCTCAAAATGGTCTAGCCAGAGCCACGGAGCAGTATGTAAAGGACATACGGGTGAGAAAATTTGGTGATTATATATATCAGTAGCCCCTGAGACTTGAAACAGTTAGGATAACTGATTTAAGGATCATTTGTTATGCAGGTTCTTACAAAAAAGAATACTCAACTGTCCCAGGAGCTGGAAGAGTGCAAAGCCCAACTTCAAGTTGCACTGGCCGCAGCAGGGGAGCCCAAAGAGACCCCCTCTGGTAACATATTCTTCAAATGATAAGTATCATATAGAATGCGGCGTGTATGCAATCTGACGATAAAATTGCAGATGAGGCTGGAGTAAATCCGGATAAGCAACAGCTCCAACGCCAGCTGAAGGCCGGTGAGAACGTGCTTACGAGGGTGAGGCAGGAGAAAAATGATCTCCAAGATGCCAACACCAAGCTGGGCGTGGAACTACAACATGTTCGCGCCCAACTGTCGGACTCTGTTAGGGAAAATCAGTGGCTTCGACGCGACATATTTAGTAAGTGCTTGAACGAACTTTGAAAAAGAGTTTGGCGAGGAAGCTGGCTGACAGAGTTATGTCTGTAGGTATGCTAACAGGTCGTCCTGCCGACGAAATGCCCAGTTCAACGAGTGACCTTCTTCCCGAGCTCTCACAGCTGCACGAACGAGTTCGGCAGGTGATGCAAGGCGTCGCCCAGGCCTTGTGGCCATCCATCTCCATACCCGAAGGCCTTGGAGAGTTTGTAGAAAAGCTAAAGGGAGCACGGTGGCGCTTCCCATTATGGAAGATATCGGCCTGCCGTCAGGGCGCTAGGGAAGCCTGGGCAATGGTGAAGACGCGGTACATGAAGGCTGACCCGAACAACATGGCCGAAGTCGGACCTGTGGGGCCTGATGGGAAGGAGATCCCTGTGAGCTTAGTGTACGGCCAAGTAGAATTGGCCGCAAAGTATTCCCAACAGGACTGTAGACTAGACATCCTATTGGATGGTATTGAAGAGGAATTCAACCATTCGAATTGACTATGTAATTTTAAAGTGACATGTATAATGCCTTCTAGCCAGATTGTAGATCGTTTGTCGTGGCGGACCTTTTCGCTTCACCCTCGGAACCCGACAGTCCGGAGTGTATCCGAATACCCTCTCGGTTATGTAAGAACAGGGGCATGCATGGAGACCAGGCGTAGGGTCATTAGTGCTTTATCAGACAAGTGCCCAACTAGTAATGTTATATTACATGGGTAGTAAGAAACATCTTCCAGGGAGAATAGTTCAGTTAAGGGTTCCTTTCCCTGGGTAAGCATGCCCTAAAGTGCATGTCCGGACTGCGATAAGAAGCGCAGGAAAATCATTTGGGGGCAGATAAGGATAATAAAAGTCATCTTTTGTTCACCGACCGAATATTCTCTTAAGAACGCTAGCTTTCGGCTTCAACCAGTCTGAGGTACACGTCCGGCTGACCCGGCGGTAACAATCGCAGAGGTGCTCCCCTTATGCCCTAGCCGAATTAACGGGAACTTAGGGCATAAATACAAGAGCCAGGCAACCCAGCTTGGCCAAAACTTAAGTCATATCGATGCATATAATGGTGAATAAAAGGTACATGCGGAAGTATAACACATGTGTTGGGCGTGAGGCCCAGGTAAATAACTTAAGCTTCTGTGAAAGAAGCCCCTAGGTATGAAGAGTGCGGCTAGCGCATCTGTAATGTGCGGGCGAGGCACAAGGTGACCCTTGAAGGCCTAGAGAAATAAAAGAAAGAAAGAAAAGGAAACAAGATAGATGATGCATATGCAGAAAATGGACAAAGGGAGGGGACTAACATACAGTCCGGTGCTAAGCGTAGAATCTTCGAAGCCTGGCTGCGTTCCATGGGTTCGGCTCGAGTCGACTAGTCGATGTATCCCGCAGTCGGTACACTCCACCGGTCAGAACTTGGTCGATAATGAAGGGACCTTCCCATTTGGGCTCGAGCTTGTTCTTTTTCTTATCCGGCAGCCGTAAAACTAGTTCGCCAACGTTATAAGTTTTGGCCCGTACTTCTCTGCTTTGGTATCTGCGAGCTTGTTGCTGGTAAAATGCGGAACGGGCTTTGGCTACGTCGCGCTCTTCCTCCAAGGTGTCCAGACTGTCCTGCTGATCGAGCTCGGCTTCTCTTTCTTCGTACATGCGCACTCGAGGTGAGTCATGAATTATGTCACAAGGCAGGACTGCCTCTGCGCCGTACACCATAAAGAACGGTGTATATCCGGTACTACAATTCGGCGTGGTCCGCAGCCCCCAGAGTATGGAGTCGAGCTCCTCTACCCAGTGCGTGTCAGACTCCGTTAAGGAGTGCACTAATCTGGGTTTAATGCCGCTCATTATAAGACCATTTGCTCGTTCGACTTGTCCATTGGTTTGTGGGTGATAGACTGAAGCATAATCGAGCTTGATGCCCATTTTGCTGCACCAGAGTTTTACCTCGTCGGCCGTGAAGTTCGTGTCGTTATCAGTGATGATGCTATGGGGGATGCTGTAACGGTGTACAACCCCAGATATGAAATCTATCACCGGTCCGGATTCAGCTGTTTTAACCGGTTTAGCCTCTATCCATTTGGTGAATTTGTCCACCATGACCAATAAGTATTTTTTCTTGTGGGTTCCCCCTTTAAGGGGTCCAACCATGTTAAGCCCCCAGACCGTGAAGGGCCATGTAATGGGGATTGTTTGGAGGGCGGTGGGTGGCATGTGGCTTTGATTTACAAAGAGCTGGCAACCGGTGCAACGTTGGACCAAGTCCTGTGCATCTGCCCGGGCCGTTGGCCAATAGAATCCTGTACGGAAGGCCTTGCTTACAAGAGCCCGGGCTGCGGCATGATGACCGCCGAGTCCGGCGTGAATTTCTGCCAAAAGGTTCTGCCCTTCCTCTTCGGAGATGCATCTTTGAAGGACTCCGGTAGCACTTTTTTTGTACAATTCTCCCTCATGGACTCTGTAGGCCTTGGATCGCCGCACTATGCAGCGTGCCTCATTTTGGTCCTCCGGAAGTTCCTGTCTAGTTAGGTAGGCCAGGAATGGTTCTGTCCACGGGGCAATAATGGCCATTATTTCGTGGGCTGAATGTCTTATTTCGGTGGCGGAGCCTCCGATTGTGTCAGAGAGTTCGGTATCGGATATTTTGGCCGGGTCCGGACTGTTGTTACCGGTGTCCCCTTCCCATGCTACGGATGGCTTGAAAAGCTTTTCCAGAAATATGTTGGGAGGGACCACGTCGCGTTTTGCGCCGATGCGGGAGAGGATATCCGCCGCCTGATTGTTTTCCCGAGCCACATGGTGAAATTCGAGCCCCTCGAACTGAGCTGACATTTTTAGGATAGCATTGCGATAAGCTGCCATTTTCGGATCCTTGGCATCAAAGTCTCCATTTATTTTGGATATCGCGAGGTTCGAATCCCTGCGCACCTCTAGGCGTTGAATGCCCATGGATACTGCCATCCAGAGACCATGTAGAAGGGCCTCATATTCGGCTGCGTTGTTGGAGTCCGTATACATTATCTGTAGTACGTATTGAACGGTATCTCCTATTGGGGACGTCAAAATGACGCCAGCCCCTAGACCAGCCAACATGTTGGAGCCGTCGAAGTGCATGATCCAGTTTGAGTATGTGCCGTACTCTTTAGGGAGTTTGGCTTCCGTCCACTCAGCGACGAAGCCAGCCAAAACTTGCGACTTAATAGCTCGCCGTGGCTTGTAAGTTATGTCGAACGGGAGGAGCTCAATGGCCCATTTGGCAATCTGGCCCGTCGCGTCGCGGTTGTTTATAATATCGTTAAGTGGTACTTCCGAGGCTACCGTTATCGAACACTCTTGAAAGTAGTGTCACAGCTTCCGGGATGCCATAAATACCGCGTACGCTATCTTTTGATAATGCGGGTACCATGATTTGCATGGAGTAAGGACAATGGACACATAGTAAACCGGCTTTTGAAGGGGGAATTTGTGTACGTCCACTTCTCGCTCGACGACGAGCACTGCGCTTACTACTTGATGAGTTGCCGCAATGTATAATAGCATTGGTTCGCCAATGTTTGGCGCGGCCAGGACTGGGTTTGTTACCAGTATGGATTTTATTTCGTTGAGTCCGGCCGTGGCGGCCTCCGTCCACTCGAAGTGTTCGGTGCGCCGGAGGAGGCGATAAAGGGGTAATGCCTTTTCTCCCAAGCGGGAGATAAAGCGGCTTAGAGCCGCCATGCATCCAGTCAATTTTTGTATTTGTTTGAGGTCTATTGGGGTAGCCAACTGTGACAACGCTCAGATTTTGGCCGGATTAGTTTCAATACCTCTACTGGAGACAATGAATCCCAGGAGCTTTTCGGCTGGTACGCCGAAAACGCATTTTTCCGGATTGAGCTTGATGTCATATGTTCGGAGGTTGTCGAATGTGAGCCTCAAGTCATCTACTAGAGTTTTGACATGCTTGGTTTTAACGACCACGTCATCCACGTATGCCTCCACTGTTTTGCCGATCTGGTTTGCCAGACATGTCTGAATCATGCGCTGATATGTTGCGCCGGCGTTTTTGAGCCCGAAGGGCAGTATGGTGTGATGAATGCCGTTGCGGCTTGGTCTGGCTCCGCCATTTTAATTTTATGGTAGCTGGAGTATGCGTCGAGGAAACACAGTGAATCGTGTCCTGCGGTAGCATCGATGATTTGATCGATGCAGGGGAGGGGGAAGAGATCCTTTGGGCAGGCCTTGTTAAGGTCCTTAAAATCGACGCACAAGCGCCAGGATTTGTCCTTCTTTGGTACCATCACCAGGTTTGCTAGCCAGTCCGGATGTTTTATGTCTCTGATGAATCCGGCCTCCAATAGCTTGGCTAGTTCCTCTCCCATGGCTTGTCTCTTAGGTTCGGAGAAACGTCGAAGAGCCTGCTTGACTGGCTTGAATCCTTTTAGGATATTTAGGCTGTGCTCAGCCAGCCTGTGTGGGATTCCTGGCATGTCTGAAGGGTGCCAGGAAAAAATGTCCCAGTTCTCGCGTAGGAACTCTCGCGGTGCAATGTCGACATCAGGGTTTAATTGTGCCCCGATGGAAGCTATTTTTGTAGGGTCCGTTGGATGGACTTGGAATTTGACTATTTCGTCCGCCGGTTTAAAGGAGGTGGACTTGGATCTTTTATCGAGTATCACATCGTCCATGTTCACCGTGGAGCGCAGCGCAGTTAGTTCTTCGGCCGCTAGGGCTTCGGATAGTGCCTCGAGGGCCAGTGCGGCTGTCTTATTTTCGGCGCGGAGTGCTATGTCTGGATCACTAGCAAGAGTGATGATTCCGTTGGGCCCGGGCATTTTGAGCTTCATGTACCCGTAATAGGGTATGGCCTGGAAGATTGTAAATGCCTCCCGCCCTAGTAGAGCGCGGTATCCGCTGCTGAACGGGGCCACTTGGAATGTAATTTCTTCGGACCTATAATTATCCGGCGTGCCGAATACCACATCTAGTGTGATTTTCCCAGCACAGCGTGCTTCCCAACTGGGGATTATTCCTCTAAAGGTTGTGCTACTTTTCTCAATGCGGCTCCAGTCTATTTCCATCTTTTGAAGAGTTTCCTCATAGATGAGGTTTAATCCGCTGCCGCCGCCCATGAGTACCTTGGTGAGTCGAAAGCCGTCCACGATTGGACTGAGGACCAGTGCAGCTGGTGCTCGGGCTGTTCGGAATTTAGGTTTGTCACTAGCATTGAAAGTAATATCTGTGTCACTCCAAGGATTTATTTCTGCTATGTGGCAGATCTCGGCCATGTTGCAGAGTGTTCGCTTGCGTCTGTTATTTGACGCGAAGGTCTCAAAGACCGTTAACACCGTATTGTTGTCCACAGGATGGTGCTCTGTGGTATTTGGGAGGAGTAGATCCTCACCACTTTTGGCCACCTGCCGGAGTATCCAACATGCTCTAAGGCCGTGCGTTGGTATTGCATCCGCTATACTATGAATTTTGCAGGGTCCGTTGAGCCATCCCTCCAGTATGGTTCCTTGCCCCGTAGAGGGCTTTTGCTTTTTGGTAGTTAACTCAGGTGTATTGTGATAATGCACCCTTTTATTTCGGACTGGGTTTGTGTTCAGGGCCGGATTATCCCAAAATTTTATTTCGGTTTTCCAGGCGCTTTCCATCGCAGAGTACTTTTGTACTATGGACGCCAAGTCGGCAAAGCGTGTAATTTCGCGGCGACTTATGGCATTGAGGATTCCCTTGTCCGTGCAATTATTGCAGAAGAATGAAATTGCGTCTTCCTCGTGGCAGTCCTTTATCCTGTTCATGACCAGGAGGAATTTGGCCCAGTAATGGTGTACTGTTTCTTCCGGCTCTTGCCTAATTTGGGATAGATCGCGTATGTTTGGGTGGGTGGGTGGAATTGAATCCGAATCCTCACCCAATCTGAGACTCGGGGGCCAAGGAGTTTCCGCACTCGGAAGTTAGGATTCTTGAATGTTTTCCGATAGATCTGGCCCGCTGCCTGATTCTAGGTTCAGGCCTTGTGTGACGTCCTCCCCTCCGCGGGTATCCGGCTTGGAGGGATCGGGAATCCGAACATAGTTAGTCCTTAAGATAGATGAAGGGTTGCCGCATTGTTCCTCCACCACTGCAACGTGATGGGTGACCTGGGGAGAGTTGATCTCTCTCAGATCGGGTTTAGGCCCAATCTGATCGTAGTCTGTAGCGACTCCCAGGGCGGCGATGTGATCCAAGAGCTCGTTCAGGGAAGAGAGCTCCATTGGATCTAACTGCTCGGCGAGTTCCGAGTTGACGTGAAGATTGCTTTCGATGACCCGAGAAGTCATCGTCGGTGCAACGCCCGAACAGGCGGTCATAAGAAAACCACCTAGCCGGAGAGTTTGGCCGATAGCCAAAGCTCCCTCAGCAACAGTGTCATCTTTAAAGACAGGATGAGACATCCTTCCTGATGGCGACGGCACAACGGAACTCTCAATGAAAGCACCAATGTCGGTGTCAAAACCGGCGGATCTCGGGTAGGGGGTCCCGAACTGTGTGTCTAGGCCGGATGGTAACAGGAGGCAGGGGACACGATGTTTTACCCAGGTTCGGGCCCTCTTGATGGAGGTAAAACCCTACGTCCTGCTTGATTAATATTTATGATATGGGTAGTACAAGAGTAGATCTACCACGAGATCATAGAGGCTAAACCCTAGAAGCTAGCCTATGGTATGATTGTATGTTATGGTTGTTGTCCTACGGACTAAAACCCTTTGGTTTATATAGACACCGGAGAGGGTTAGGGTTACACAAGGTCGGTTACAAAGGAGGAGATATCCATATCCGTATTGCCTAGCTTGCCTTCCACGCCAAGTAGAGTCCCATCCGGACACGAGACGAAGTCTTCAATCTTGTATCTTCATAGTCTAACAGTCCGGCCAATGGAGATAGTCCGGCTGTCCGGAGACCCCCTAATCCAGGACTCCCTCAGTCATCCTCCTCCATGACTGTTGGCGAGAACAACGAGTGAATTCGGTTAGTGTCTGTAATGCAATAAAATAAGCACAGATGATCGAGATCTTACCCATTCAATAGGGGTGTACATGGAATAAGCCTCCCGGCAGTTTAACCACAGAAAATCTTCGTTTTCGCCCTTGTTCAGATCAGCCAAAATTGAAGCCATTTCGGCTGGGGTATCCAGACCCTACCATCTGTAACGGGACGCGTCGTCTTCTCCATTGTAACACCATAAGGGAGTTACTCTGGATTGGAGAGGCTGCATGCACCTCTTTATTGTAATCGCCATGACCTCAACTATCGAGAGTTCGGGGTGGGCGAGCAGCCTGGCCTTACTGACCAACCTCTTTATCTCCGCACTGTCCTCTTCCTGGGGACTTCGGGGACGCCAGTTGAGGCGCTTCTTTAGAGGAGCGCTGGAAAATTTAGGGAGGCCGTGCCTGACTAGATCCGACAGCGGAACATCATCCATATAGAACCATTCCGAAGACCACTGTGGGTATGCCTCTTTAGGTGTTCCTACAAGGTATCCAGATCCGGCAATACACCATACTTCGGCACCGCCCAATTCAAATATGGAACCCCCTTGGTGGCGGGGAACAAGGCAGAAGAATTTTCTCCATAATCCAAAATGGGCCTCGATGCTTAGGAATAGCTCGTAGAGGGCAACAAAACCTGAGATGTGCAGAATCAAACCTGGGGTGAGGTTGTGCAGTTAGATGCCATAAAATTCCAATAACCCTCGGAGGAAGGGATGGATTGGAAATCCCAGGCCTTGCAACAAAAATGGGATGAATCACACCCTCTCCTCCTTATTTGGGTTGGGCAAGTTCTCAACCATCGCGCCGTTGCCTATTGTATATAATCCTGCTCGAATGAGGACTAGATCTGCGAGTGGGAGGTAGCCCTGTGTCTGGAGCCGGCTTACTTGAAGATGAGGCACGGAGCAACTCTGCCAATCACCCTCTTGAAGGCCATGGGGGTGCTACCTCTTGAGCATGCGTTGGTTTTCCCTTGAAGAGGAAAGGGTGATGCAGCCAAGTAGCGTAAGTATTTCCCTCAATTTTTTAGAACCAAGGTATCAATCCAGTAGGAGATTACACGCAAGTCCCTCGTACCTGCACAAACAAACAAGAACCTCGCAACCAACGCGATAAAGGGGTTGTCAATCCCTTCACGGTCACTAACAAAAGAGAGACCTGATAGAGATAATAAGATAGATATTTGTTGTATTTTTGTTATATAGATTGGAAAATAAAGATAGCAAAATAAACAGCGACATATATGGCTATTTGACGGGAGATTAATAATGGAGAATAGACCCGGGGGCCATAGGTTTCACTAGTGTGTTCTCTCAAGATAGCAAATTCTACAGTGGGTGAACAAATTACTGTTGAGAAATTGATAGAAAAGCTAATTATGAGAATATCTAGGCATGATCATGCATATAGGCATCACGTCCGCGACAAGTAGACCGAAACGATTCTGCATCTACTACTATTACTCCACACATCGACCACTATCCAGCATGCATCTAGAGTATTAAGTTCATAAGAACAAAGTAACGCATTAGGCAAGATGACATGATGTAGAGGGATAAACTCAAGCAATATGATATAAACCCCATCTTTTTATCCTCGATGGCAAAAATACAATACGTGCCTTGCTGCCCCTGCTGTCACTGGGAAAGGACACCGCAAGATTGAACCAAAAGCTAAGCACTTCTCCCATTGCAAGAAAGATCAATCTAGTAGGCCAAACCAAACTGATAATTCTAAGAGACTTACAAAGATATTAAATCATGCATAAAATAATTCAGAGAAGAATCAAATATTGTTCATAGATAATATTGATCATAAACCCACAATTCAACGGATCTCGCCAATCACACAGCAAAAAGTCTTACATTGAATAGATCTCCAAGAGAATCGAGGAGAACTTTGTATTGAGATCCAAAGAGAGAGAAGAAGCCATATAGCTAATAACTATGGACCCGAAGGTCTGTGGTAAACTGCTCACACATCATCGGAGAGGCTATGGTGTTGATGTAGAAGCCCTCCATGATCAATTCCCCCTCTGGTGGAGCACCGGAAAAGGCCTCAAGATGGGATCTCACGGGTACAGAAGGTTGCGGCGGTGGAAATAGGGTTTTGTGGTGCTCCTGGATGTTTTCAGGTTATATGGATATATATATAGGAGGAAGAAGTAGGTTGGTGGAGCTGCGAGGGGCCCACCAGGGTGGGGGGCACGCCCACCCCCTGGGGCGTGCCCTCCTGCCTCGTGGCCTCCTCACTTCTTTCTTGACGTCCACTCCAAGTCCCCTGGATCACGTTTGTTACAAAAATAATTCTCCCGAAGGTTTCATTCCGTTTGGATTCTGTTTGATATTCCTTTTCTGCCGCCGCAATCAAAAATTAGCACAGGGCCTTTGGTTAGTAGGTTAGTCCCAAAAATAATATAAAAAGTTATATTAAAGCCCATTAAACATCCAAAACAGATAATATAATAGCATGGAACAATCAAAAATTATAGGTACATTGGAGACGTATCAAGCATCCCCAAGCTTAATTTCTTCTCGTCCTCGAGTAGGTAAATGATAAAAACAGAATTTTTGATGTGGAATGCTACCTAGCATAACTCTCGATGTAATTTTATTTATTGTGGCATGAATGTATAGATCAGAAAGATTCAAGACAAAAGTTTAATATTGACATAAAAATAATAATACTTCAAGCATACTAACAAAGCAATTATGTCTTCTCAAAATAGCATGGCTAAAGAAAGTTATCCCTACAAAATCATATAGTCTGGCTATGCTCTATCTTCACCACACAAAATATTTAAATCATGCACAACCCAGATGACAAGCCAAGCAATTGTTTCATACTTTTGACATTCTCAAAACTTTTTCAATCGTCACACAATACATGAGCGTGAGCCATGGATATAGCACTATAGGTGGAATGGAGTGGTGGTTGTGGAGAAGACAAAAAGGGAGAAGATAGTCTCACATCAACTAGGCGTATCAACGGGCTATGGAGATGCCCATCAATAGATATCAATGTGAGTAAGTAGGGATTGCCATGCAACGGATGCACTAGAGCTATAAGTATATGAAAGCTCAAAAAGAAACTAAGTGGGTGTGCATCCAACTTGCTTGCTCATGAAGACCTAGGGCATTTTGAGGAAGCCCATCATTGGAATATACAATCCAAGTTCTATAATGAAAGATTCCCACTAGTATATGAAAGTGATAGCATGAGAGACTCTCTACTATGAAGATCATGGTGCTACTTTGAAGCACAAGTGTGGTAAAAGGATAGTAACATTGTCCCTTCTATCTTTTTCTCTCATTTATTTTATTTTTTTATTTGGCCCTTTTCTTCTTCTTTTTTCGTCCGGAGTCTCATCCCGACTTGTGGGGGAACCATAGTCTCCATCATCATTTCCTCACATGGGACAATGCTCTAATAATGATGATCATCACACTTTTATTTACTTATGACTCAAAAATTACAACTCGATACTAGAACAAAATATGACTCTATGTGAATGCCTCTGGCAGTGTACCGAGATATGCAATGAATCAAGAGTGACATGTATGAAAGAATTATAAAGGTGGCCTTGCCACAAATACGATGTCAACTACATGATCATGCAAAGCAATATGACAATGATGAAACATGTCATAACAAACGGAACGGTGGAAAGTTGCATGGCAATATATCTCGGAATGGCTATGGAAATGCCATACTAGGTATGTATGGTGGCTGTTTTGAGGAAGGTATATGGTGGGTGTATGATACCGGCGAAAGGTGCGCGGTATTATATAGGCTAGCAATGGTGGAAGGGTGATAGTGCGTATAATCCATGGACTCAACATTAGTCATAAAGAACTCACATACTTATTGCAAAAATCTATTAGTTATCGAAACAAAGTACTACACGCATGCTCCTAGGGGGGTAGATTGGTAGGAAAAGACCATCGCTCGTCCCTGACCGCCACTCATAAGGAAGACAATCAATAAATAAATCATGCTCCGACTTCATCACATAAAGGTTCACCATACGTGCATGCTATGGGAATCACAAGCTTTAGAACAAGTATTTTTCAAATTCACAACTACTCAACTAGCATGACTCTAATATCACCATCTTCATATCTCAAAACAATCATCAAGTATCAAACTTCTCATAGTATTCAATGCACGTTTTATGATAGTTTTTATTATAACCATCTTCGATGCCTATCATATTAGGAATAATTTTATAGCCAAGGAAAATTACCATGCTGTTCTATAAGACTCTCAAAATGATATAAGTGAAGCATGAGAGATCAAAAATTTCTATAAAATAAAACCACCACCGTGCTCTAACAAGATATAAGTGAAGCACTGTAGCAAAATTATCTAGCTCAAAAGATATAAGTGAAGCACATAGAGTATTCTAATAAATTCCGAATCATGTGTGTTTCTCCAAAAGGTGTGTACAGCAAGGATGATTGTGGTAAACTAAAAAGCAAAGACTCAAATCATACAAGACGCTCCAAGCAAAACACATATCATGTGGTGAATAAAAATATAGCCTCAAGTAAAGTTACCGATAGATGAAGATGAAAGAGGGGATGCCTTCCGGGGCATCCCCAAGCTTAGGCTTTTGGTTGTCCTTGAATTTTACCTTGGGGTGACTTGGGCATACCCAATCTTAGGCTCTTGCCACTCCTTATTCCAAAATCCATCAAATCTTTACCCAAAACTTGAAAACTTCACAACACAAAACTCAACAGAAAATCTCATGACTTCCGTTAGTATAAGAAAACAAACCACCACTTCAAGGTACTGTAATGAAATCATTATTTATTTAAATTGGTGTTAAACCTACTGTATTCCAAATTCTCTATGGTTCATACACCTCGATACTAGCCATAGATTCATCAAAATAAGCAAACAACACACGAAAAACAGAATCTGTCAAAAACAGAACAGTCTGTAGTAATATGTAGGTTTCGAATACTTATGTAATCCCAAAAAATCTGAAATAAATTGGTGGACGTGAGGAATTTTTCTATTAATCATCTTCAAAAAGAATCAACCTAAACGCACTCTCCAGTAAAAAAATGGCAGCTAATCTCGTGAGTGCTAAAGTTTCTGTTTTTTTACAGCAAGATCGCAAATACTTCCCCCAAGTCTTCCCAAAGGTTCTACTTGGCACAAACACTAATTAAAAACATAAAACCACATCTAAACAGAAGCTAGATGAATTATTTGTTACTAAACAGGAACAAAAATCAAGAAACAAAAATAAAATTGGGTTGCCTCCCAACAAGTGCTATCGTTTAACACCCTTAGCTAGGCATCTATAATTTTAATGATGCTCACATGAAAGATAGAAATTGAAACACGGAGGGAGCATCATGAAGCATATGAAAATCAAATCTAAGTCTAACATAATTCCTATGCATATGCATTATATAAGCAAACAAATTATCAAGACAAGCAAAAACTAGCATATGCAAGGGAGGAGAAAGAAACAATAGCAATCTCAACATAACGAAAGGTAATTTAGTGACACGAAAATTTCTACGACCATATTTTCCTCTCTCATAATAATTACATGTAGGATCATAAGCAAATTCAACAATATAGCTATCAAAAAACATATTCTTAACGCGATCCACATGTATGCGAAGTTGACACTCTTCCAAAATAGTGGGATTAACATTAACTAAAGTCATGACCTCTCCAAACCCACTTTTATCAAAAATTTCATAAGATTGAACATTCTCCAAATATGTGGGATCTAAAGTTGACACTCTTCCAAACCCACTTTCAATAATATTGCAAACATCATTATCAAACTCATATACATCATGGGGCTTAAATAAATTTTCAAGATCAAAAGAAGAATCACCCCAATCATGATCATTGCAACAAATAGTAGTTATAGCAAAACTAGCATACCCAAGCTTAGGGTTTTGCATATTATTAGCACAATTGACTTTAATAGAATTTATAATAATATCATTGCAATCATGCTTTTCATCGAAGGAACTATCAAGTATGGGTGCAATAGCAACGATCTCATGTTTAACATAAGGAACTATAGCAAATTCATCTTCATTAATATTGGCATCATGGCCACGAGAATAGCAAGCATCATGGTCATCAAGGGATATTTCAATCAAATCATCGGAATCATAATTATCTATATATTCATGCATATCATTATTTTCTTCCGAAGCAACGGTCATTCTTTCAATAAGTTCTTTAACACAGACATTATGAGCATAGTTTTCATAGCAATATTTAAGTATGTCAAAATTTTCAGATTCGTAGAGAGTAATATCATACTTTTCAATAAAAGAAGCAACTTCATAAGCACCCTTAAAAGCAACAAATTCTTCAATTTGTTCGATATCATTGTAACTATAAACACCCTTTGCATAAGAAGTTAAGATTTCATTATCATTAAACTCACATAGGTAGGGGAGGTATTTTTTAGGGTTCTTAGAGCAACAAGTAAAATCATAAATTTCACAAAGATTCCAGGCATAACATAGTAATATGTTTATTTGATCCCACAAGAGTCTCCCTTTTTCAGACAAACGGTGACGCACAAAATGAGCATGCTCATCTAAAGATTTCCCATCAACTAGGCTAGTTGGGGATTCAACATGAGCGCATAAGGATCAAAGATGATCCAAGTAGAACACTTTAAGTGGATCCATATCAATAGATTTTTAGCAAGCAAAGATGCAAGCAAATAGAAGGCACATGGAAACACAAACAAAAAGACATACGAGAAAAGGGCGAACGGAAAAGAGGGAGAATAAAATGGAAAGGGTGAAGTGAGGGAGAGGAAAACGAGAGGCAAATGGCAAATAATGTAATGCGGGGGATAAGAGTTTGTGATGGGTACTTGGTATCACTACAAAAAAATACACTTCCGCGATGATACGTGTTTGTCATAGTAGGTCGCGTTTTTTGTCATGCATGTACATCCATGACAAATTTATGACAGAATCAAGATAGTCATACCTATGCTGTCGTAGAAGTGTTCCATGACATTACCAAAATTATCATCATGGAAGTGTCCACTTCCATGACGATAAATCGCGCGTCACAGAAGTGCTTTCATCAAGGGTGACCGACACGTGGCATCCACCATAATGGAACGTCGTTAAGCTATCGGGTCAGGTTTTGGATCCGATAACCCGTTAACAGCCCCGACCAATCGGGATTTTCCACGTGTAAAATCATCATTGGCTGGAGGAGACACGTGTCAGGTCCACGTTGGCACATGTGTCACTCATCCAATGGGCGAGACGCGCCTATGATATGTTGACACGTGGACCGGCCCATCAAGCTTAAATGGGCCAGCCCAACTAAAGTCCCACAAGATTTTGCGGACCATAATGGGCCGGCCCAGCTAAAGGCCCACGAGATTTTGCGGACCATAATGGGCTAGCCCAGCTAAAGGCCCACAAGATTTTGCGGGCCATAATGGGCCGGCCCAGGTAAAGGCCCACAAGATTTTTGTGTGCCATAATGGGCCGGCCCAGGTAAAGGCCCACAAGATTCTTGCAGATCATAATGGGCCGGCCCAGCTAAAGGCCCACGAGATTTTGCCAACATTAATGGGCCGGCCCAGCTGTAGGCCCACAAGATTTTGAGGACCCTAGTAGGCCAGCCCATTAACTGGCTGCCATGTTTTGGGCCAAATGCCGGCCCATATTTGATCCGGTCCATTAATGGCCTACCATGCTCCGGGCCTAATAGTGGCCCATATGAGATCCGGCCCGTTAAAAGCCTACCACGTTCTGGGCCAAATTACGGCCCAGATCAGGTCCGGCCCTTTAAGAGGCTTTGGGCTCAATTATGGCTCATATCAGATTCGACCCGTCAACTGGACACTATGCTTTTGGGCCCACTTGCTAAAGGCCCACTTAGTAATTTGGCCTGATATTAGTTTTGGCCTATTAAGGGCCCGTTTAACATTTCGGCCCTATATTAATTTCGACATGTTAAAAGCCCGTCATATAGTTGGGCCTAACTACGGCCCGGTTTGCATTCGGCCTGCTCGCAGCCGATATCTGATTGGGCGAAACAAGGACCGAGACAATTTTGGCCTGTTAAAATCCTGTGATTTGATTCGCACAATCATGGGCCGGGGTTCATTTCGGGCTGTTGCCAGCCCGTGAGCTATTCGACACGTTTCAGGCCCAACCTACATCGTGATTGCATGACGGCCCGATTATGTACCGTAATTTTACGGTTTGGCTGGTTTACTACGAAGACAGGATATATATATACAGTAAAATAACTGCAGCTTCGTGAATAAGAAAAAAACCTAGACTATAAAATAAAGAAATTATGACATATTACATCCACTGGGCATCAAAGTTCGCCACTATGATAATAAAGCACAAGCAGACAACAGATTACATACACTGGGCATCAAAGATCGCCACGGTGCAAATAAACACGCCGACAAAATAATATACAAAACCGACAACACTTCAATAGAGTTCAAGAAAGGTTAGCCCTGCTAGGGAGCTGCAGCGCAAGCAACTGAGCAAGATGATGAGACTGCGCTTGTTCAACACTTATATCTTCCTCACTCTGAAAGATAAACAAGCAGACAGATGACAGGTTTTGCACATAAAAGTATCAGTGTTGACAATTCATCACATTTCTTACTGACGAATAAAGTGACACAGTTTAAAATTGCATTAACACAATATGGTATTGTTCAGGTCAAGACATGGCAGGAAATGACATTGTGAAGGAGTTGGCAGCTTCATGACACCACTGGATTACAGATCAAGAACTCATAAGTATCAATGGTTAGTGTGCTGTCAATTTATACCATTTCAGATTGGCAAATAAAGAGATGGTTTAAATAATAGTAGAATGATATGACATTGTTCATAGTTAAGACATTGCAGAATATGACATTGTGCTGCAGTGGGTTGGTTCACCACACCACTGGATTACGGATGAAGAACAGAAGCATACGTGCAGTGCAAAAGAAGATCACTTGCTCTGTATAGTTTAATTTACATGGTATGAAGAAGGAACTTGGTTGTACAACTGAAAAATTAAATTGAGAAAGGACAAACTTTTGTTTATGAACTACATAATAAACTTTCAACAAGCAATTTGATGCAAACACCAAAAATAAACAGTTGTTGCAGTCATGCCTAACCAAATATATACAACAAAGTTTGAAGGATTGAGATGGACAAACTTACATTATTGGTGAAGACAGGCTCTATAAAGGCCTTGTCCATGCTGATTGGGGGGGGGGCAATTCAAGAAGTTTACCACATAATCTTCTTCAAAAGCATTGACTTTGTTCTACATTTTGTTAAGAGTAAATATAGATGTGATAATATACGAAAAAATGGAGAATATTTAAGATAAGATGAAGAGTGATGCTACATAACCAAGTAGCTATAAATGTAAGTGCAGCGATACAGGCAAAAGGTACAGCCAAGAGCAATGCACAGCTAAACTTCTTCAGTACCAACCTTATGGTAAGAGTAAATATAGATCTGATGTGTAGAAAACGGAGGGCAAAGGAAAATAAGCTGCAGAGTGATGGTACATGAACAACTACCTGTCATTATAAGTGCACTGATAAAGGACAATATGTACTTACAAGAACAATGCAGAGCTAAAAAACATTGGCATTGGATATATTCTACACTAATGTAACCATTCATACAGATCAGATAATTTGGAGCGAACAATTGATAAGCAAGCTATCATGCATACTGCTGTCACATAATGAACCAGGTATGTATGCAAGTACAGTGATACATGACAACAGGTACTAACAAGAGCAAAGCAGCAGGCAACATATTTGTGATATCCTGTCGTTCTTGTCAAACCGGAATTCTTCTTCGAGCAGATTTCCTGCAAAAAAGATCCGTAAGGAACATGCAGAAAAGTAGAAGTTCAAATTGTCATGTGATTTCATAGACAGTAGCTCATCCTGGGAACAAGACCAGTGCATAACAAGGTTTTTCATTCAACATCTTCTAAATTTAGCACAGGAGACTTCACCGGAAATTCGTTTATAGACTTGCCATCAAAGTGTGATTTCCTCAGGTAACACCGATACTGCTGCAATGCTTCCTTGAAAAGCACAAGCAAGCTTTGCTCGTCATGACTATCTAGATTGACCCTCGCCTAGTTACAACAATGTAATGTAAATCATTGATGTGTTCAATCAGCAGAAAACAGGAAAATAATGACCATGAATAATAGTACTTACACGTAAGTTGGACAGGAAGATGTGAAAATGGTGTTTGTCTTCACAATAATCTTCCCATGATGGGAATATATGCACATAGTCCCTAACAGCATTGAAAGCATTGTCTTTTAAACTGGGAATAAATGGAATGGGGTTCCAATCTGCAAGAATTGGCCGTCTCTGCAGTTGTGATAGGTCTTTGGCCGGTGGACTTGCTTTACTTTTTGCTGGAGTGGGATTTTTCTGTGGTACAGCTGGTGCTATGGCAAATGAAATAGGTATACCTTTTGCTGGAGTGCAGGTCCTGTGTGGTGGGGCTAGTGGTGTGGCCAGTGAAGTATGGGTACAGTCTGCTGGAGTCGGTCCTACGTTTTGTGTCACTGGTTGTACAGCCAATATAAGTGGGGTGCTGTCTGATTTCTCCAGCACCACCACGTTTTTCAAGGACTTTGCTGGTGCTCCTTCAGGTTCGGCAATCACCCTCTTCCTTTTTGATGTCTGATGCACAAGAACAACATTTGAGTGGAAAAACATGGTATGATGACATATGGAATATGTATTGATAATGGATGGGCATGGCATCTCGACATATATGATGAGTAAACTAAGCAGATGGTGGTGCAACAAAGTAGAAGAAATGCAAGAAAACATATGCAAGATACCCGCAATCAATAAAACATTGCCAAATTAGAACAGGCACCTTGATGGGTGAACAGGACATGCCATCTGCCTTTGACTCCTCGAGGTTAGAATAGTCATTAGGATCATATTCTGAACAAGAATCAACAGGTGGGGAGCGTATGAGTTTTATTGCATCCAGAATGGCACTCAATGCCTTGGTGCCAATTTTGTAAGTCATTGCAGTGTTTAGCTTCAAGAGTGGACTGCTGCTAGTGCGACACAAAGCAGCTACACAGATCATAGTGTAGATATAATGGGAAAACCTTAAGCATCAGAGTAAAATCAGCAAAGTGGAACTTGCTGGAATATATGTGCTAGTATTGCCGGTACGGCTAGAAAGGCTTCGGATACCAGCTCTCTTCAAGTGAAGGTGTGGTACTGTTAATATCAGTGTAACTCTCAAAGGCGACACAGCTCCCCGCATTTCCTTGCTATTCTTATAGGATTAAAGTGGGCAGACCACTACAAATCCTATTCCTATGTTTACAAGATCCTACGAATCAAAGAAGCTCAAAGTGTCCATCACAACCGACCGTATAGACCTCTACACTGCAAATGTCCATGCTCATCTTCAGTACAAGGAACATACTGTACTACTATCATACTCCCTCCGTTCCAAAATATAAGTCTTGGTAGAGATTTCCACTATGGATCACATACAGATGTATCCAGATACATTTTAGAGTATAGATTCACTCATTTTGCTCCATATGTAGTCCATGGTGGAATCTATACAAAGACTTGTATTTAGGAATGGAGAGAGTACATATTAAAGAAGAACGGAAGAGGAACATGGTAAAGAAGAGCAAGAAGACTTTGGATAATAAAATGTTGGTTGCGCAGTGCCCACACATGATGAACCAGAGCACATTAAGAATGCAACTCCCAGCTGTCTCTCAACCATTTCTGGCGGTTGGATGAAGATCCTACGTCTCCTAACCCATTCTTCTTCCTCGTCTCTGATTCTTCCCATACAGAACACCGCACGGGCCGCCGGCCGGACCGCCAGCCCCCACTGCCTGTGTTCCTCCGCCACTCCCACCCCCGCCCCAACCCCCATCCGTGTCGAGTTTTCTTGATTCGGCGAGGCCCCACAACCACCCGAGCCCCTTCGATCACACCGGCGAACTCTGGCGAGCTCTGAAAAATTGATTAACCCAATTTTGAAATTTAGTCTACTGTGATTTAACTAGTGTGGAATATAAAAGGGAAAACCATAAGCATTGGGAGTATAGTGTTGAGCGTGCCATGGCGGATCTGAAGGTGCAAACCGGACAAATGCAACTTCGCAACCAAGACAAGAAATCAGAGTAAAGCAGTGGCGATCTATTTTCTTGCTGCGATAAATAAGTTGAGCAGATACGAAAGAGTACCGCCTCTGGTGCGGCGCCGTGTACGCATCTGCTGAGAATTTGACGGTGCTGCGGTAGCGATGGCTGTCGGCGGCGTGGAAGCAGATCTAGGAGGGTAGACGGTGGCGGTGGGGCACGGTGGATGAGACGGTCGTAGGAGCGGTGCCGGCAAGGTGGACGACGGCGGGGATGAAGCGAGAGGAGGAGATGCAAGGATCCCGGTCCGAAGCCGTGGATGAGAGAGGTTGATCTCTTGTAATGGACGGCGGCGTCGGGGTATCAGTGCTACCTCTTGAGCACTGCGTTGGTTTTCCCAAGGAGAGGAAGGGATGATGCAGCAAAGTAGCGTAAGTATTTCCCTCGGTTTTTGAGAACCAAGGTATCAATCCAGTAGGAGGCTACGTGCGAGTCCCTCGCACCTGCACAAAACAAATAAATCCCCGCAACCAACACAAATAGGGGTTGTCAATCCATATAGGGCCACTTACGGGAGTGAGATCTGATAGATATGATAAGATAATAATTTTTGATATTTTTATGATAAAAGATGCAAAGTAAAATAAACGCAAGTAAATAGCAAAGGAAATAACTAAGTAGTAGGAGATCAATATGATAAAGATATACCCGGGGGCCATAGGTTTCACTAGTGGCTTCTCTCAAGAGCATAAGTATTCTACGGTGGGTGAACGAATTACTGTTGAGCAATTGATAGAATTGAGCATAGTAATGAGAATATCTAGGTACGATCATGTATATAGGCATCACGTCCGAGACAAGTAGACCGACTCCTGCCTGCATCTACTACTATTACTCCACTCATCGACCGCTATCCAGCATGCATCTAGAGTATTAAGTTAAAAACAGAGTAACGCCTTAAGCAAGATGGCATGATGTAGAGGGATAGACTCATGCAATATGAAGAAAACCCCATCTTGTTATCCTCGATGGCAACAATACAATACATGCCTTGCTGCCCTTACTGTCACCGGGAAAGGATACCGCAAGATTGAACCCAAAGCTAAGCACTTCTCCCATTGCAAGAAAGATCAATCTAGTAGGCCAAACCAAACTGATAATTCGAAGAGACTTGCAAAGATAACCAATCATACATAAAAGAATTCAGAGAAGATTCAAATATTATTCATAGATAGACTTGATCATAAACCCACAATTCATCGGTCTCAACAAACACACCGCAAAAAGAAGATTACATCGAATAGTTCTCCACAAGAGAGGGGGAGAACGTTGTATTGAGATCCAAAAAGAGAGAAGAAGCCATCTAGCTACTAACTATGGACCCGTAGGTCTGAGGTAAACTACTCACACCTCATCGGAGAGGCTATGGTGTTGATGTAGAAGCCCTCCGTGATCGATGCCCCCTCCGGCGGAGCTCCGGAACAGGCCCCAAGATGGGATCTCGTGGATACAGAAAGTTGCGGCGGTGGAATTAGGTTTTTGGCTCCGTATCTGATTGTTTGCGGGTACGTGGATATATATAGGAGGAAGGAGTACGTCGGTGGAGCAACAGGGGGACCACGAGGGTGGAGGGCGCGCCTAGGGTAGGCAGGCGCGCCCCCCTACCTCGTGGCCTCCTGTTTCTTTCCTTGACGTAGGGTCAGAGTCTCTCTGGTCTTATTCATTGAGAAAATCACGTTCCCGAAGGTTTCATTCCGTTTGGACTCCGTTTGATATTCCTTTTCTTAGAAACCCTAAAACAGGCAAAAAACAACAATTCTGGGCTGGGCCTCCGGTTAATAGGTTAGTCCCAAAAATAATATAAAAGTGAATAATAAAGCCCAATAATGTCCAAAACAGTAGATAATATAGCATGGAGCAATCAAAAATTATAGATACGTTGGAGACGTATCAAGCATCCCCAAGCTTAATTCCTGCACGTCCTCGAGTAGGTAAATGATAAAAACATAATTTTTGACGCAGAGTGCTACTTGGCATAATTTTAATGTAATTCTTCTTAATTGTGGTATGAATATTCAGATCCGAAAGATTCAAGACAAAAGTTCATATTGACATAAAAATAATAATACTTCAAGCATACTAACAAAGCAATTATGTCTTCTCAAAATAGCATGGCTAAAGAAAGTTATCCCTACAAAATCATATAGTCTGGCTATGCTCTATCTTCACCACACAAAATATTTAAATCATGCACAACCCAGATGACAAGCCAAGCAATTGTTTCATACTTTTGACATTCTCAAAACTTTTTCAATCGTCACGCAATACATGAGCGTGAGCCATGGATATAGCACTATAGGTGGAATGGAGTGGTGGTTGTGGAGAAGACAAAAAGGGAGAAGATAGTCTCACATCAACTAGGCGTATCAACGGGCTATGGAGATGCCCATCAATAGATATCAATGTGAGTAAGTAGGGATTGCCATGCAACGGATGCACTAGAGCTATAAGTATATGAAAGCTCAAAAAGAAACTAAGTGGGTGTGCATCCAACTTGCTTGCTCATGAAGACCTAGGGCATTTTGAGGAAGCCCATCATTGGAATATACAATCCAAGTTCTATAATGAAAGATTCCCACTAGTATATGAAAGTGATAGCATGAGAGACTCTCTACTATGAAGATCATGGTGCTACTTTGAAGCACAAGTGTGGTAAAAGGATAGTAACATTGTCCCTTCTATCTTTTTCTCACATTTTTTCATTTGGGCCTTTTCTCCTTTTTTATGGCCTATTTTCTTTCTCTTTTTTTTATTTGGGCTTCTTTGGCCTCTTTTATTTATTTTTCTTCCAGAGTCTCATCCCGAGTTGTGGGGGAATAATAGTCTCCATCATCATTTCCTCACTGGGACAATGCTCTAATAATGATGATCATCACACTTTTATTTTTCTTACAACTCCACAATTACAACTCGATACTTAGAACAAAATATGACTCTATATGAATGCCTCCGGCGGTGTACCGGGATATGCAATATGACAATGATGGAGTGTGTCATAATAAACGGAATGGTGGAAAGTTGCATGGCAATATATCTCAGAATGGCTATGGAAATGCCATAATAGGTAGGTATGGTGGCTGTTTTGACGAAGGTATATGGTGGGTGTATGATACCGGCGAAAGGTGCGCGGTATTAGAGAGGCTAGCAAAGGTGGAAGGGTGAGAGTGCGTATAATCCATGGACTCAACATTAGTCATAAAGAACTCATATACTTATTGCAAATATCTACAAGTTATCAAAGCAAATTATTATGCGCATGCTACTAGGGGGATAGATTGGTAGGAAAAGACCATCGCTCGTCCCCGACCGCCACTCATAAGGAAGGCAATCAAAAAATATATCATGCTCCGACTTCATCACATAACGGTTCACCGTACGTGCATGCTACGGGAATCACCAACTTCAACACAAGTATTTCTCAAATTCACAACTACTCAACTAGCACAACTTTAATATCACCATCTTTATATCTCAAAACAATTATCAAGTATCAACCTTATCATAGTATTCAACACACTCATAAGAAAGTTTTTATTATTAATCTTATATACCAAGCATATTAGGATTTTAAGCAAATTACCATGCTATTAAGACTCTCAAAATAATCTAAGTGAATCATGAGAGATCAATAGTTTCTATAAAACAAATCCACCACCGTGCTCTAAAAGATATAAGTGAAGTACTAGAGCAAAATTATATAACTCAAAAGATATAAGCGAAGCACACAGAGTATTCTAACAAATCTCAAATAATATATGGCTCTCTCCAAAGGTGTGTACATCAAGGATGATTGTGGTAAACTAACAATCAAAGACTCAAATAATACAAGACGCTCCAAGCAAAACACATATCATGTGGCGAATAAAAATATAGCTCCAAGTAAAGTTACCGATAGAAGTAGACGAAAGAGGGGATGCCTTCCGGGGCATCCCCAAGCTTTGGCTTTTAGGTGTCCTTAGATTATCTTGGGGGTGCCATGGGCATCCCCAAGCTTAGGCTCTTGCCACTCCTTGTTCCATAATCCATCAAATCTTTACCCAAAACTTGAAAACTTCACAACACAAAACTTAAAGTAGAAAATCTCGTGAGCTCCGTTAGCGAAAGAAAATAAAATACCACTTAAATGTACTGTAATGAACTCATTATTTATTTATATTGGTGTTATACCTACTGTATTCCAACTTCTCTATGGTTTATAAACTATTTTACTAGCCATAGATTCATCAAAATAAGCAAACAGCACACGAAAAACAGAATCTGTCAAAAACAGAACAGTCTGTAGTAATGTGTAGCTAGCGCAAGATCTGTAGCCCCAAAAATTCTAAAATAAATTTCTGGACGTGAGGAATTTATATATTAATCATATAAAAAAAGAATTAACTAAATATAACTCTCCAAATAAAAATGTCAGTAGTTCTCGTGAGCGCTAAAGTTTCTGTTTTTTACAGCAAGTTCAACAAGACTTTCCCCAAGTCTTCCCAACGGTTATACTTGGCACAAACAATAATTAAACAAAAAAACACAACCAAAACAGAGGCTAGATAAATTATTTATTACTAAACAGTAGCAAAAATCAAGGAATAAAAATAAAATTTGGTTGCCTCCTAACAAGCGCTATCGTTTAACGCCCCTAGCTAGGCATAACAAGCAAGAATAGAGCTAGGTATTGCCATCTTTGGTAGGCAATCCATAAGTGGCTCTCATAATAGATTCATAAGGTAATTTAATTTCCTTTCTAGTAAAGTGTTCCATGCCTTTCCTTAATGGAAATTGGAAGCTAATATTTCCTTCCTTCATATCTATAATTGCACCAATCGTTCTAAGGAAAGGTCTACCAAGAATAATAGGACATGAAGTATTGCAATCTATGTCAAGAACAATAAAATCTACGGGCACATAATTCCTATTTGCAACAATAAGAACATCATTAATTCTTCCCATAGGTTTCGTAATAGTGGAATCTTCAAGGTGCAAGTTTAGAGAGCAATCATCAAAATCACGGAAACCTAACAAATCACACAAAGTCATTGGAATCGTGGAAACGCTAGCACCCAAATCACATAAAGCATATCATTCATGATCTTTAATTTTAATTTTAATAGTTGGTTCCCACTCATCATAAAGTTTTCTAGGGATAGAAACTTCCAATTCAAGTTTTTCTTCATAAGATTGCATCAAGGCATCAACGATATGTTTAGTAAACGCTTTATTTTGACTATAAGCATGAGGAGAATTTAGCACGGATTGCAACAAGGAAATACAATCAATCAAAGAGCAATTTTCATAGTTAAATTCCTTGAAATCCATAATAGTGGGTTTAGCAACATCTAGGGTTTTAATTTCTTCAATCCCACTTTTATCAAATTTAGCATCAAGATCAACAAATTCTGAATTCTTGGAACGCCTTCTAGATAAAGGTGGATCATATTCAGTCCCATCATTATCAAGATTCATATTGCAAAACAAAGATTTAATAGGGGGCACATCAATAACTTTTAGATCTTCATCTTTATTTTCATAGCAATCCGGTTTAGCGGCCATCTTATTAACCATGGTAGCCTGCCTATCCGAAATTTCAGCTGTTAATTTCTCAAGATGAGAAATTTGGGATCTTAAACCATCGAATTCTTTAGACATATCATCAAGCTCTTTATTCATAAAACTCATAAAACTTTTCTGTTCTTTAAGCTCATTTCTAAAGAAACTATTATGTTCAAATTGCAAGACCATGAAACTCCTGACATTGCTTTCGATCTCTTCTAATCTTTTAAGGTGAAGGTCACCAAATTTAGGTAGAGCCATTGTGACAAGCAAGCAAACTAACACACACGCAAACAAAAAGCAAGCGGGCAAAAAGAGGCGAATAGAGAGAGAGGGCGAATAAAACGGCATGGGTGAAGTGGGGGGAGGGGAAAAGGAGAGGCAAATGGCAAATAATGTAATGCAGGAGATAAGGGTATGTGATGGGTACTTGGTATGTTGACTTTTGCGTAGACCTCCCCGGCAACGGCGCCAGAAATCCTTCTTGCTACCTCTTGAGCATTGCGTTGGTTTTCCCCGAAGAGGAAGGTATGATGCAGCAAAGTAGCATAAGTGTCATGGGTTTGTCACGGCAGATGTCCTAGAGAAAGGACTTAGTCGTGGAGCCATCGCGACGGGTTAGCTTGAAGGGGTTAAAGCGGACACAAGGACGGAAGGGAGTTTATACTAGTTCGGCCCCTTCAATGAAGGTAAAAGCCTACGTCTAGTTGTGATGGAATTGATGGGTGTTTTGATGACTAGGGAGCAAACAAGCTTCGCCTATGTCTCGAGTTGTTGTTTGTCCTTGAACCGCCGCCGGGTCGTCCCCTTATATACATGGGTGACGCCCGTCGGTTTACAGAGTCCCGATACCGGCTCATAGATGCGTCCGGTTCGGTCTCCACTATTCCTAACTTATAACACAAGTTACATACTGACGCCAGGCCTTAAACCGATTATGGGCCTTTAGCCCTCATCTGCCCTCATGGGCTTTTAACATACTCAACTACTGATGAAGTTAACCCGGCCTGTCCTAGCCGGTTTACGCCCAGTAGTAATATCCCCAACATTAGGCCCCAAATTGATTTGAACAGGTTCATGTCAATCCTTAGCAAAAATCTTCATCTTCAACATCTTTTTGTATTTTGTTGAACCGCCGTGATGTCATCTTCTTTGCTCGCGGTAGACCGGTGTGACGTCACTGGTTATAAACAACCTTATCCTGTTAACAAGCCTGCGACAATTAAGGCCGCAGCTTCGTTTCCAAACTCGCGGCTCCTTGATTCTCGCGTCTGACATATCCCTTTCTTTATAAATAGGACCGAAGGGTCATTTCCTTTCTCTTTCCCTCCGACCCCTTCTGCTTCATCTTCCTCGCGTCGCCCAGCTTCGGAGCTCCGCCACTACCGTCGACCTCTGCATCAACCTTGGCCGCTGCATCAACCTGAGCACACCAGAGCATCGCGGCGACCTTCCGCTTCTTCCTCAGCTCTGGTAAATCTTCTATCCTTTCCCCCGCAGATCTGTTCTAGGGTTTCCTCGTTCGTCGAAGTTCATCGAGACTCTGGCGCTGTTCTTCCTTTGTTTCTTCTTTAGCCCATGAATAAAACTTCAAACCTGATGTATTCCCCGTAATGGCTTATCTTCTGTTACCAAAGCAAACCTTTATGCACATAAAACACTGATCTGGTCCCTTGTGAATTGCTTTGAGATCAACCTTTTAGGTCTAAATCCTTTTATTTTCCTGTCTTACGGTAGATCCAAAATTTCACTGCGACCTTATGAAATCTGTTTTTACCTTCCTTAGTCATTCTTGCCTTAGATCTGTATCCTCTTTACCACATAGGCGGTTTACCTTTGTAAAAGCAATCTATCATATATCATTAGTCCCCTTGTTGAACCGCCAGATGCTGTTGCTTCATAAAACTCCGGTTTAGATAGATCTGCTTCCGATTTAACATTGCACATATCAATGTACCTTGTAGATTTCATCATGGCCAAGCAAGTTTATGAGTGCAATTGGGTCCCTTCTCGCGTCACAGAGGATCAGTTGGACGATTTAGTCCTGATTGGCGCCTTGGGCAGCAAAGACACCATCCATTGGAGGGCTCCTGGCAAAGAATGCCCCCCCACACCTCGAGAAGGAGAGGTTGTTGTTTTCGTAGACCACTTAGCCCGGGGCTTTAGACCGTCCGGTTCTAAATTTTACCGGGATGTTCTAGCTGATTTCCAACTTCATCCGCAAGACACTGGCCCCAACTCTGTTACAAATATGTGCCACTTCCAAGTCCTCTATGAGGTGTTCTTTCAAGAGGAGCCCACAGTGGAATTATTCAGAGATCTTTTCCATCTAAACCGCCGTACTGAATTTACTGATGGCTCTAATACGGAGTTGGGTGGCATGGCGATTCAAAAAAGGAAAGAGGTCACATACCCTCACGCCAAGCTGCACAGTCCCCCAAGGAGTGGAATCAGACATGGTTCTACTGCAAAGACACCTCCCCTACTGGTGAGAATCCCTTGCCTGGCTTTCGTCCGGAGCGGCTCAGTAATACCCATCCTTTTCCTCAAAGATTGACTGCCCAGGAGAGAAGAAAATATGCTCCCCAGCTGTCAAAGCTCAGAGCCTTTATGGCCAACGGTTTAACAGGGGCTGACCTTGCTCGCTGTTGGATATCATGGAGCATACTGCCCCTTAGTCAGCGCTCCGGTTTGATGTGCGAATATACTGATAGTGTGGATGACCCACTGCGACATTCAAGACTCCAGCTCTCCGGTGAAGAAATCACAGAGGCTGTGTGTAAGATACTAAATGAACCGGAACACGTCTGCGCTAGAACCGGCCTGCTTCCCTTCTGTGCCACCAACAAACCGCCAGCTGTAAGACTTTGATTTTTCTCTTTGCTGAATCTGCTATTGATATGTCTGGTCATTGTTTTTAATATCAGTGTCTGCATAATCAGGGCGATGATCCATTTTAGAGCAAAAAGCTGCCGCAGGAGAAACCCGAGAAAACAGATAAACCGGAAAGAGCAACCCGGCAAAAAACTAAAGCTGTGAAGAAGACTGCCCACCGGAAAAGAACCACTGCATCTTCCAATCCGGCCCCTGATGACGAGGTGGATAAATCGGACTTTGAGGTAGAGCTTGACTCACTTGGTTTATTTTTCATGCATCTTATTGATGATGATATTTGTCAGGATGATGCCAAAGCCAGCCACGCGGGTGTTGCAGAGGTAATTATTCTCTCTTCCGATTCAGAAACTTTGCCTTCACAAAAAATCCGTCAGGCAAACTGGAAAGTTAAATTTTCTCATCCTCTTGCTTATTTGGATCCTAAATTTCTTATGAAGACTCAACAACACGAAGCTCGCTGCACCACCCGGCACAGCGGCCAGGTAGTTACCTCCGCCGGTTTACCGAATAGTCCGGTTCAGAAACGTCATTCCGAGATCTCTAATTCGCTTGTCAGTGCTTGTCCTAAAGCGGGCTACTTTCTTCAACCTCTTAATCCGTCTGACTCCGATTATCAGGCTATTTCCCACTCATCTTCTGGCGAGTCATCGGCTACTCAGCTCCCACCGCTCAAAACGGTGCTTGGGTAAGCTATATTTATTGTGATGTTTGCAGTATATTGCCTTAGGAAATATGCTGTATTTAATTTTGTTATTCTTCTCAGGGGCAAACCTAGGCCAAGCAAGAAGGCCCGCCTGGACAAAGCGGCCGAAGAAGATGTCATTCTTGAACCGGGCAAAACATCCAATCTTGAAGCGGCTATTCCTGAGGATATTCCCAATGATCCACCACAGCCAGATGATGATCTTATTGCTGAAGAGATACCTACTGATACCTCAGGTCCTATCCATCAGCCCACAGGTTCCATCCGGATTGAACACTCCACCGGTCCCGCAAACCCTGCTGACAAGCTAACAGCTCCAGTGCAAACCGGCGGTACCAAGGATGATGAGGTTGTCATTACTGGTACTGGCCATACTGAGCCAAGCAACCCTGTCGCTTTATCCAAACATTCTGCCAAGGAAGAGTTTGCTGCTTTTGGCGAAGGCAAGTGGAACGCCGATCTGACGACTTACGCTGCTCTGAACGCCCAAGATATCCATTCCGGCTATCTGAACCGGCTGTATACCAGCCGTCACTATGAAGCCGGTCTGGTTAACATGATGAAAGATAAGTATGAGGTAACTTCCATATGCTCCTTCCTGCTTGTATGCTTTCATTCTTGCTGACTTTGCTAGCCCCTAAGGGCCGGTTTAAAATATTCTTTCAAACCGGGACTTAATAATATAAACCTTGATGCTTTGAAAATTTGCTGATGTAGCCCCCAAGGGCCGGTTCAACTTAATGTAGTTAGACCGGTACTTTAAATAATTGAAACTGCCGCATCAGAATACATATGATCAAATAGCCATTAGCCCCCAAGTGCCAAGTTGAATGCTTGTATTGATCTTGGGACTTTGTAAACATTTGAAAGATGAAGATCAAATACGCATTAGCCCCCAAGTGCTAAGCGCATAACTTGTTATGTGGTTGGTACTTGAATCCTTCTACCGATTTGTTGAAACATATATCTGTATGCCTGCAGGCGGAGCTGAAGGCGAAAGAAAACCAAGTCATCGGTCTGCAAGAAAACCTGAAAACCCAACAGGCTGAAACCTCCAAAGCAAAAGAGGAATTGGCCAGTGCCTTAAGCGCCATGGAACAACTTAAGGAGAACTTCAAGAAGAAACGGGCGGATTGGGCCACTGAGAAGTCCGCTTTGATCAAACGAGCAGAGGATGCCGAGGCCGCACTAAAACCAGTGACGGATGAACTGACCAGCATAAAGCGGCATGTTCATGCCATGACCACTGCTATCTTTGGTAAGTTAGCTTGCCTTCTGAATTGGTTTTGCCTTCTTACAGAGTCGCCGGTTTATTAATCCTTTATGGTATTTCAGGGACACGCATTGGTCACTTGGGGTCAGATGTACGGAAGAAATTGAAAGCCGCCTATACTTTGGTTGAACAATTGTATACTGGTGCCCAGCGGATCATCTGTACCGCGTCCCATAACAAACCGGCGCCCACTTTGATTCAAGACACTCTGATGAAATTGTCAGTGCTTCCTGCCCGAGTTGAAGAGCTAAAGAAATCTGCTGCTCGAACCGGTGCAATCAATGCTTTAATCCGAGCAAAAGCCTAGGTACCGGATTTTGATCCTATTGAAGCGGCTCAGGGCTATCCCAGCTTGAAGGAAGACGGGTCAGAATTTGGTGAAGCGGATTTGCGAGCAATAAACCGGGAGGTACGTCCGCTAGCTTGTCAACTGGCTGAGGAAGCAGACTTGTCTCATTATCAAGCCCAATATGATAGTCAGAACAAGCGAATAGCTGCACCAATCCATGAATCGGAAAATCTGATCCCTCCAATCCGTAAGCATACTTACGCTCCCGATATTGACCCGTCATCGCTAATCCATGATGAGGCTATTTTTCAAGCATTAATGGGAATAGACTGGACAACTGTGGATTTCCAGCCACTGGGTAGAGAAACGGAAGCTGAAGCGGTGCAAGATGACCCACAACCATCAGGCCAGGCTGGTGGTCAAGCTTAAACCGGAAGCCGGTTTAAAAAACTTCCTCTCCTTTGTGAAAAACAATTATGTTATTATAGGCACCATGCTGCCTTGTAATAGGCTAGCTGATACCTTTGATGTTGATATGCCTTCGTGCATAACTTGTTCTTCCTGTGGTAATGAACTTTCCAAAATACTTTCTGAAATAAGAAATTCGTCAAGTGCCACCGCGGTTGTACCGTCAGGCGGAGTATGATGTCTGTATATATAAAATCAAAACATCCAAAACAAAAATTTAAGTATATGATCAAATTTTGAGATACATAATACCTGCCATCGTTGAGTGTGAAGTTGGCTTGGCCACCCTCGAAGCGGAGTTTTGCAAACCCACACTGTTGGAGGAAATAACAACTCCTGTATATATATATGATGCTGTTTATCATGTAAACCGTGCCGGGTTATAATAAACACCGTGTTACTCCATAAGAGGATGTTAACAGCAAGGATGGAACCGGACAAGTAGTCTCCGGATTGACGTGAACTGTGTTCCGTCAATTGATTGGTTAAAAAACTTTGTCGGTTTAAGAACACAATGAAAAGCAAAACCCCCCTTCAAAGAAAAGTATGAAGCAAAAGCAACGACAAAAACGTTTGCCAAAAATGATTTATTTAAGCTGATCAAATGGTGTTACCATGGCCAAACACGACCAAGCTCCCGTTAGGTATAACTATGGTTCTAGTCAGCCAGGTCCCCAAGTGATTCTTGTGGCATTTATGCCGACCAAATGGCGTGGTCATGGTTCGGGTTCGACCAAGCCCCCAAGTGATTCTGTGGCCTTAGGCCGATCAAGAGGCATGACTGGTTCAGACATGACCAAGTCCCCAAGTGATCTGGTGGCTCTCGCCTATCAAGAGGCATGGTATTGGTTCGGACACGACCAATCCTCCAAGTGATATAACATGATGCTTTTAGCAAAGCGAACTCAAGGGGTAAACCGGAGGCCGCTTTAGAGCAACTCCGTGTAACCTCACATGATGTAAAAGAACAGATACCCCGCTTTAGCTGAGGTTCCGGTTTATTATACTTAATCATAATATATACATTGTCATAATATGTACATAAGTATAGCCAATGGCTCAGGTGTAGTAAGGCCGAAGATGAGCTATATTCCATGGCCTGTTAGTCTCCTCCTCTGATGTGCGTGAGTCCTTATGCTCTCGAATATCGATCAGATAGTACGACCCGTTGTGCAGATTCTTGCTGACCACGAAAGGCCCCTCCCAAGGTGGGGATAGCTTATGCATATCAGTCTGATCTTGGATGAGCCGAAGCACCAAATCTCCTTCCTAAAAGGCTCTGGTTCTGACTCGGCGACTGTGATAACGACGAAGATCCTGCTGGTAAATCGCCGATCGGGCGGCTGCGATGTCACACTCTTCATCCAACCGGTCCAAAGCATCTTGCCGTGCTGTCTCATTGCCCGCTTCAATATAAGCCGTGACACGAGGTGAATCATGACGGATATCACTGGGAGAACCGCCTCCGCTCCATAAACCATGAAGAACGGTGTGTATCTTGTTGATCTGTTGGGTGTTGTATTAATGCTCCATAGCACAGATGGTAATTCTTCTACCCAACAACCTGGCGTTCTCTGCAAAGGAACCATGAGCCAGGGCTTAATGCCTCTCAAGATCTCTTGATTAGATCTTTCTGCTTGACCATTGGACTGTGGATGTGCCACTGATGAAACGTCGAGCCGGATGTGCTCTCGTTCGCAGAACTCCTTCATAGCACCTTTGGACAAATTGGTACCATTATCTGTGATAATACTGTGCGGAAAACCAAACCGGAAAATCACCTTTTTGATGAACTGAACCGCCGTGGCCGCATCACATTTGCTAACAGGTTCTGCCTCCACCCACTTTGTAAACTTGTCAACCGCCACCAGGAGGTGGGTCTTCTTATCTTTGGACCTTTTGAAAGGCCCAACCATATCCAGCCCCCAAGTCGCAAACGGCCAAGTAATTGGAATCATCCTCAATTCTTGAGCCGGTACATGAGCACGTCTTGAAAACCTTTGGCAACCATCACATCGTCTGACCAGATCCTCCGCGTCAGCATGAGCAGTTAACCAATAGAAACCATGGCGAAACGCTTTAGCCACCAGAGACTTTGAACCGGCGTGGTGACCGCAATCTCCTTCATGGATCTCACGCAAAATTTCACGGCCTTCTTCAGGAGACACGCAATGTTGAAAAGCTCCTGATACACTGCAATGATGCAACTCACCGTTGATGACAGCCATGGACTTGGATCGTCGGATTATCTGTCGGGCCAGAATCTCATCTTCTGGTAACTCGCTCCGGTTCTTGTACGCCAGGTAAGGAAGCGTCCAATCCGGAATAACATGAAGAACTGCCACCAATTGAGCCTCCAGATCAGGAATAGCCAAATCCTCTTCACAAGGGATCTTCACCGACGGATTGTGCAGCACATCCAGAAAAACATTAGGCGGGACCGGTTTGCGCTGAGAGCCCAGCCGGCTTAAAGCGTCCGCCGCTTCATTTTTCCGCCGGTCCACGTGGTCCACCTGATAGCCTCTGAAATAACCTGCAATAATATCCACCTCACGATGATATGTTGCCATGAGTGGGTCCTTGGAATCCCAAATGCCAGACACTTGCTGAGCCACAAGGTCCGAGTCACGGAAGCACTTAACTCGACTTAGATTCATCTCTTTAGCCATCCGGAGACCATGGAGCAAGGCTTCATACTCAGCTGCATTGTTAGTATAAGGGAACATTAAATGAAGAACATAACAAAACGTATCACCTCGTGGGGAAGTTAATACGACTCCAGCCCCCGAGCCTTCCAACTGCCTGGATCCGTCAAAATGGATGGTCCAATACGTATGATCCGGCTTTTCTTCACGTGCTTGCATTTCCGTCCAATCATTGATGAAATCAACAAGTGCTTGAGACTTAACCGCTGTTCGAGGCACATACTTCAAACCGTACTGCCCCAGCTCTATAGCCCACTTTGCAATCCGGCCAGTTGCTTCCCGGTTCTGGATGATATCTCCCAAAGGAGCAGAACTGACCACCGTAATTGGGTGCCCTTGGAAGTATTGCTTAAGCTTCCGGCTTGCCATAAAAACTCCGTACACCAGCTTCTGCCAATGCGGATACCTTTGCTTGGACTCAATGAGTACCTCGTTGATATAATAGACCGGATGTTGAACCAGATGCTCCTTACCTGTCTCCTTTCGCTCCACCACAATAGCCACGCTGACCGCATGAGCATTAGTAGCAACATATAGCAGTAACGGCTCCTTGTCAATGGGAGCGGCGAGCACAGGCGGATTGGCCAATTGCCGCTTTAAGTCCTCAAATGCTTCATCAGCAGCAGAACTCCAGACGAACTGATCCGTCTTCTTTAACATCTGATATAGAGGGATCGCCTTCTCCCCAAGGCGGCTGATAAACCGGCTTAACGCGGCAATCCGGCCTGCCAGGCGTTGAACATCATTGATACACTTCGGTTTAGCCTGGGAGGTGATGGCTGTGATTTTCTCCAGATTAGCCTCAATTCCCCAGTTGGACACCAGAAAACCCAATAACTTGCCCGCCGGTACACCAAAGACACACTTGTCCGGATTGAGCATCATCTTATACGTCCTTAGGTTATTAAAGGTTTCCTTCAAATCGTCAACCAGAGTCTCCTTCTCCCTGGATTTAACTAAAATATCATCCACGTAAGCATGCACATTACGGCCAATCTGCTTGTGAAGACAATTTTGTACACACCGTTGATAAGTTGCCTGGGCACTTTTGAGCCCAAAGGGCATAGACACATAGCAGAAGGCTCCAAAGGGAGTTATGAATGCCGTCTTCTCCTGGTCCTTAACTGCCATTTTGATCTGATGATAGCCAGAATATGCATCCAAAAAAACTTAAACGCTCACAACCCACCATAGCATCAATGATTTGATCAATACGGGGGAGGTCAAAGGATCTGCTGGACAAGCCTTATTAAGATCTGTGTAATCCACACACATGCGCCAGGTACCGTTTTTCTTAAGGACCAGCACCGGATTGGCAAGCCACTCAGGGTGAAAAACTTCAACAATAAAGCCATCTGCTAAAAGCCTGGCTACCTCTTCTCCAATCGCCTTGCGTCTTTCTTCGTTAAACCGGCGGAGGAACTGTTTCACCGGTTTGTATTTAGGATCCACATTAAGGGTGTGCTCAGCGAGTTGCCTCGGTACACCTGGCATGTCAGAGGGCTTCCATGCAAAAATGTCCCGATTCTCACGGATGAACTCGATGAGCACGCTTTCCTATTTCGGATCCAAGTTGGCACTGATGCTGAACTGCTTGGACGAATCGCCAGGTACGAAGTCAACAAACTTAGTTTCTGCTGCCGATTTGAACTTCAGGGCCGGATCATGCTCCGTAGTTGGCTTCTTCAACGGAGTCATGTCCGTCGGATCAACATTGTGTTTATAGTACTTCAACTCCTCGGTTGCACAAACCGACTCTGCATAAGCCGCATCTCCTTCCTCGCATTCCAAAGCGATTTTGCGGCTTCCGTGAACCATTATTGTCCCCTTGTGACCCGGCATCTTGAGCTGCAAATACACATAACAGGGCCGAGCCATAAACTTGGCGTATGCCGGTCGCCCAAACAGGGCATGATATGGACTTTGGATTTTCACCACTTCAAACGTCAATGTCTCTGACCTGGAATCAAGATCATCCCCAAAGGCCACTTCGAGAGCTATCTTACCAACGGGATATGCTGATCTGCCAGGCACTACACCGTGGAATACTATATTAGACGGTTTGAAATTCTTATCTGTTAGTCCCATATGATGGAAGGTCTCATAGTACAGGATGTTAATGCTGCTTCCTCCATCCATGGGCACCTTGGTGAACTTATAACCTCCCACCTGAGGCGCCACCACCAGAGCCAACTGACCCGGATTATCGACCTGGGGTGGGTGATCCTCTCTGCTCCATATGATTGGTTGTTCGGACCAACGTAGATAACGAGGTGTGGCCGGTTCAACAGAGTTGACTGCCTGTCTCTGAACCTTCCGGTCTCGCTTGTCCAAGCTAGTGGTAAAGACATGGTACTGCCCACTACTCAACTGCTTTGGGTTGCTCTGGTAACCTGACTGTTGCTATTGTTGGTTGTAACCACCCTGGTTGTTCTGACTATTTTGACCATTATGTCCGCCCGGATTACCATTAAATCCTGAACCGGAACTTCCTCCACCGTAACCCGGCCCGGACCCTGAGCCACCACCAGATCCGTGATCATACCGGAAATTATTAGAATTCTTGAACTCCTGCATAATAAAGCAATCCTTCCAAAGGTGGTTTGCTGGCTCCTCCTTCGTCCCTTGTCTTGGACAGGGCTGACTTAGCAGATAGTTCAGGCGGTTTGGGTTAGGGTTGGGTGCTCCACTACGATTTTTCGGCCTACCCTTGCGCCGCTGGCCATTGTCCTGTGAGTTGGTATTAGCCACAAAATCCATGTTACCATCCGCTTTATGCTTGCTTCCTCCGCCGTTGCCTACCCAGTGATGCTGCTGACCTTTGGAGCTGTCGTTCTTCTTCCCCTTCCCTGTCTTGTCATCATCAGATTCGGGATCCTTGGTACTATCAGAATCAGCATATTTTACCAAAGCGGCCATGAGGGTCCCCATGTCGGTGCAATGACGCTTCATCCGTCCCAATTTCAACTTCAGGGGCCCAAACCGGCAGTTGCCTTCTAGGGTTAATACTGCGGTGTCAGCGTTGATGCGGTCTGAGGAGTGCAACACTTGTGAAACCCGACGCACCCAATGAGTCGTTGATTCTCCTTCCTCCTGGACGCATGCAGCTAAGTCCACTATCGACATAGGCTGTTTACAGGTATCCTTGAAATTGTTGATAAACCGGGCTCGTAATTGGGCCCATGAACTGATAGAATTAGCGGGCAAGCTTTTTAACCAAGTACGGGCCGTTCCTTCAAGCATCATGGTGAAGTATTTCGCACACGCCGTGTCATCCACATCAAGCATCTCCATGGTCATCTCATAGCTCTCTACCCATGTCTTTGGTGGTTGATCCGCCGTATAATTTGGTACCTTGCGTGGGCCTTTGAAATCCTTGGGAAGGCGCACGTTGCATAAAGCGGGGACGAGGCAAGGCACCCCCCAAAGAACTAGAAGTAACACCAGGTTCTATCGAAATGGTTGGACGAACCGGCGTGAGCTGCCGAGCCTAATGCTGTGCCGCTAACTCGGCCTCCCTGCGCGCTCGGGCCCAGTTCACCACTTCCTAAGCGTCATCAGCACCACCCGTCGGGTTGTTACCACGGGGTGCCCCACGTCGTTCATTACTCGACACTGCTGGTTCATCCATATGTCTACTATAGCTCTGGCTTGGACGGGGGGTCGAGTGGATCCGGTCGCGGCTGTACGAGTACGCTTCCTGTTGGGCCAAAGCTGTCCTTAGAAGTTCCTTGACCCATCGCGTCTCTACTGCATGCGGCGAGTCACCTTCAACTGGAATGGCCTCCAGCCGTGCAGCAGCGGCAACAAGATTGTCCATTGGGTTGGAATAATGGCCCGGAGGTGTTAAAGCATCCTGAGGTATAACGGTGTTTTGACGAGGCGGGTCCATCTGACGGGGCTGAACCGGCGCACCGGTCCCAGGGGCTTCTGCCCGGTTCCCCTCCAGCAGATTGCTGGCTCTTGGTCCTGGAGTGTTGAAAAGGTCTCTGGCCTCGAAAACCGGAGGTAAGCGGGATCGGTGCTTCCTCCCCATGACTTCATGCGACGCGCTCTGGTCCAACATAAGCCTGTAGGCCTGTGCATCTAAAGCGGCCCGCTTTGCGGCCATCCTGGTATCCTCAGCTGCCAGATCCGTCTTGGCCTGGGTGATTTGTTCCTTTACCTTTGCAATCTCCATGTTGTGAACATCCTGATCTGGCAGATTAACTTCCGCCATAAGCACAGCCAACGCATCAAACAGCTCTGATAGAACCTGAGCCGGCGGGCGCACAGGGCCTCCTGCCCCGGCAGCCGTCGCCGCTGCTGAACCGGAGATCGTCGCCATGGCTGTCGAAGAATGAAGCGCTGCTTGTGTTCCGGTCATGAATATTCCAACCCGGTTAGGTAGATCGGAGGGGTCCAGAATGCTGTCGCCATCGGAACAGCTCTCAATCCGGCCATCTTGTAGCTGATAAAGAGATTCGGTTTCTCCGGTCGAAGATTCATCACCGGAACAAACGACAGTCGCCCCGCGAAACTCCGATCCGTCCTCATAACTTCCTCCATGGATCACTCCCACGAAGGCACGCTTCATGGCCGGTTTAACCCGGGCGGATTGCGCACGCTGAGCCGTCTCGACGAGGTCGGTGCAAATGTCCGGCTCAGGGCCTGGTTCACCGATCTTGCCAACGAATGCTACCAAAGGGGACCCGGTACCCGTACTCAATTGAGCCGGCCTCTGGGCCCCAGCCTGCGTCGTCAATGTAGAGCTTGCCGCGACGACTCTTAGTCATCCGGCCTACAGCGTAGCCCTCGAGTCCTTCATAGCGGCCCTCCAAGAACCGGAAACCATCGTGCGATAGCCCCACGGTGGGCGCCAACTGTCGTGGGTTTGTCACGGCAGATGTCCTAGAGAAAGGACTTAGTCGTGGAGCCATCGCGACGGGTTAGCTTGAAGGGGTTAAAGCGGACACAAGGACGCAAGGGAGTTTATACTAGTTCGGCCCCTTCAATGAAGGTAAAAGCCTACGCCTAGTTGTGATGGAATTGATGGGTGTTTCGATGACTAGGGAGCAAACAAGCTTCGCCTATGTCTCGAGTTGTTGTCTGTCCTTGAACCGCCGCCGGGTCGTCCCCTTATATACATGGGTGACGCCCGTCGGTTTACAGAGTCCCGATACCGGCTCATAGATGCGTCCGGTTCGGTCTCCACTATTCCTAACTTATAACACAAGTTACATACCCACGCCGGTTTATAGCTATAGGCCTTAAACCGATTATGGGCCTTTAGCCCTCATCTGCCCTCATGGGCTTTTAACATACTCAACAACTGATGAAGTTAACCCGGCCTGTCCTGGCCGGTTTACGCCCAGTAGTAATATCCCCAACAATAAGTATTTCCCTTAGTTTTTGAGAACCAAGGTATCAATCCAGTAGGAGGCTACACGCGAGTCCCTCGCACCTGCACAAAACAAATAAATCCTCACAACCAACGTAAATAGGGGTTGTCAATCCCTATAGGGCACTTACGAGAGTGAGATCTGATAGATATGATAAGATAATATTTTTGGTATTTTTATGATAAAAGATGCAAAGTAAAATAAAGGCAAGTAAATAGCAAAGGAAATAACTAAGTAGTAGGCGATCAATATGATAAAGACAGACCCGGGGGCCATAGGTTTCACTAGTGGCTTCTCTCAAGAGCATAAGTATTCTACGGTGGGTGAACGAATTACTGCTGAGCAATTGACAGAATTGAGCATAGTTATGAGAATATCTAGGTATGATCATGTATATAGGCATCACATCCGAGACAAATAGACCGACTCCTGCCCGCATCTACTACTATTACTCCACTCATCGACCGCTATCCAGCATGCATCTAGAGTATTAAGTTAAAAATAGAGTAACGCCTTAAGCAAGATGACATGATGTAGAGGGATAGACTCATGCAATATGAAGAAAACCCATCTTGTTATCCTCGATGGAAACAATACAATACGTGCCTTGCTGCCCTTACTGTCACCGGGAAAGGACACCGCAAGATTGAACCCAAAGCTAAGCCCTTCTCCCATTGCAAGAAAGATCAATCTAGTAGGCCAAACCAAACTGATAATTCGAAGAGACTTACAAAGATAACCAATCATACATAAAAGATTTCAGAGAAGATTCAAATATTATTCATAGATAGACTTGATCATAAACCCACAATTCATCGGTCTCAACAAACACACCGCAAAAAGAAGATTACATCGAATAGTTCTCCACAAGAGAGGGGGAGAATGTTGTATTGAGATCCAAAAAGAGAGAAGAAGCCATCTAGCTACTAACTATGGAGAGGCTATGGTGTTGATGTAGAAGCCCTCCGTGATCGATGCCCCCTCCGGCGGAGCTCCGGAACAGGCCCCAAGATGGGATCTCGTGGATACAGAAAGTTGCGGCGGTGGAATTAGGTTTTTGGCTCCGTATCTGATCGTTTGGGGGTACGTGGATATATATAGGAGGAAGGAGTACGTCAGTGGAGCAACAGGGGGCCCACGAGGGTGGAGGGCGCGCCTAGGGTAGGCAGGCGCGCCCCCTACCTCGTGGCCTCCTGTTTCTTTTCTTGACATAGGGTCCAAGTCTCTCTAGTCTTATTCGTTGAGAAAATCACGTTCCCGAAGGTTTCATTTAGTTTGGACTCCATTTGATATTCCTTTTCTTCAAAACCCTAAAACAGGCAAAAAACTGCAATTCTGGGCTGGGCCTCCGGTTAATAGGTTAGTCCCAAAAATAATATAAAAGTGAATAATAAAGCCCAACAATGTCCAAAACAGTAGATAATATAGCATGGAGCAATCAAAAATTATAGATACGTTGGAGACGTATCAATCAGCTCCGGCATGGTGGAGGAGGACGGCGGTGGATGGGGTGGCGGACGGCGGCGGACGGAGGAGGGTGGGCTGGAGAGGGTGTTTTGGCGCCCACGGAGTACGAATGGGGAAAAGGGAGGTAAAGAGTAAGGGGGCAACCATGTATTCAGGGCGCGCTTGTCTCAAATGCGAGTAAATTTACAAACTTAGCCCCAATTTCAAATTTCTACTACATCACAGCAACATTAGTCGGTTGGGGATAGGACGGTAATCTCGCATACACCGAATATTTGCCGACGAGAGTTTGTTTTTGGTGCCCACCATGTATGAATATGAATCGGGGAGGGAGTCGATTTCGGCCGAGGACACACTATGTTTTGGCGCCCACCGTGTATGAATCCAGGTGAGAGGCGGTTACGTCACATTTGGGTGAAATTACAAACCTACCCCTATCGAAACCTATAGAAATCCAGCAGATAGGCCTTGCGTGGCAGGGATAGGCACTAGTGATTTCCATCTCGCAGATTTTGCTTTCAGGTGGTTACTGCGACTTTCCCCACTTCGTTCAAATTTTGCAGAGTGCACGTTTACCGTGCCAACTCAATTCGAATCCCGTTTGTATTCCATTTTTTTCGGGTGGGATCCATTTTCAATTGGAATTACATTCTATATATATATATATATATCATTTTTATATATACTTTCAAAAGCACAACAAAGAATTCTGCTCCTTTATATGTATAATATGATTTACAAATACAACAATCTCGAAATCTTAAGGTTGAATTCGAAAAAAATTAACCAAATTATGTTCTACTAAAATGTATGGATCAGTAATATCTGCTTATTAAATAACATAGATGTGCGTGAATTCATATGAGTATGCATGTTTGATAGATCAATTTTGGTTTGAGTATGGATTACATGTATCATCATCTCGAATTCAAATATTTGAATCCCTTTTTTGTTCACTCCTTTCAGGCCCATCTCTCTCGCGTGCATGCTCCTTCAGGTAGCTATCACTCTCTTTTCTCCAGCTCACCCGCACGCTCACTTCATGTTTCTCCTATCCTCGCAAACATGGTCTCTCGACGTCTCCCTTGAGAAGTGTCACACTCTCCATATCATTTTACATTACACGGTTTTCATTATCTCTCACGTCTCTACTGTTCTCTGGTATCACTCGGTACCTAAGCTTTCTTTTTCACCGCCACACACACAGTCTCCACTCGTCTTTCACTTTGTCTTTCTCTCTATGGGATTTTCTCACACGTCCTATATGTCTCTACATATGACTCATACCACTAAAATTATTCTCTCTCTCTCTCCTGTGGACACAGCATTTGTTGCGGTCTCCTTTTCGTCTCCATCCCACACTGATATTATTCATTTGTTTACTGATCAAACAACCCTGACTACCGTCTCCTCTCTCTCTCACACAGACACACACATACACAACTCCTGCTTCCACTCCCCTTCCCGACTACCGTCTCTCTCTCACACACAAAACTCTCGCTTTCGCACCCCGACTCGTATTTCTCTCACAAACATTTATCGACTAGCTAGCCTCTAGATAGGTTTATACACCCGCACACTCGTGCTTCCACCATCGCATACATGTCTCTCTCCCGCTCCTTGTATCTATGTAGATTTTTCTTCCCTTCTTGTGACATGCCCTCTCGATCGTGCACACACACAATATCGCCTCATTTTAAGCTAATACCTATCGCACACACACTCCTTGTGTCTTTGTCACACATGCAGTCCGTCCTCCTCCACTCTCCCTCTCTCTCACACACACATGGGCTTTTTGCAACAACTAGCAAGATGCCCATGCGTTGCACGGAACATCAAGATGCATTTGTATGAGTAGTTTATCTTGTGGGGGAAAAGGATGAACGAGGGAAGGCCTTATTTGCAAATGTGGAGAGGGGTGTGGGTATCTTTTTGCAAAATTGCCATAGTTTCCTTCCTATCCGTCAGATATAGATCGGACAGCCTATATTGCAGGATGGCAGGCACACGATCATCACCGACAATGCTTTTTATAAGAGTAGGGATAAAAAATAGAGTTGGTGATGATGGTGGGCCTACCATCCTGCAATGTAGGTCGTCCGATTTATATCTGATGGATAGGAAGGAAAATATGGCAATTTACCCGCACTCTTCACCACATTTGCAGATAAGGCCTTCCCTCGTTCATCCCTTTCTCCCACAAGATCTTGATGTTCCGTGCAACGCACGGGCATCTTGCTAGTAAGAGTAGAAATTAGAAATATACCACTTCTCGGATCTTGAAACCAACAGCATTCCTCCCTTATCTCATCAAAACCGCTAAAGGAATATATTTTGAGTGAAACATAACATATTTTTAGTGATATACGTATTTCAAAACTAGACTTTCTTTCTATCAAATCGGTGAATATGTATTAATCTACTTTGATCATGTGGCAACGCATTGGCACATTGCTAGTAGTTATTATAATTTTTTGGACACCAGACAAACGGTGGAGTACATATACGAAGAGAAGAGGCGCACGCACACAGTCGGCCTCTCACTGTCTCGCACACATGAGTGTTACGTAAAGGCGATGTTAACAAATAAACCCTAAAACCCTAGGTGCACGATTGCTGCATTCGCGGGTACCGGGTATGTGGTGGAGCATGATACGTCTCCAACGTATCAATAATTTTTGATTGCTCCATGCCATATTATCTACTGTTTTGGACATTATTGGGCTTTATTATCCACTTTTATATTATTTTTGCGACTAACCTATTAACCGGAGGCCCAGCGCAGAATTGATGTTTTTGCCAGTTTTAGGGTTTCGAAGAAAAGGAATATCAAACGGAGTCCAAACGGAATGAAACCTTCGGGAACGTGATTTTCTCAACGAATAAGACCAGGGAGACTTAGACCCTACGTCAAGAAAGGAAACAGGAGGCCACGAGGTAGGGGGCGCGCCCACCCCCACCAGGCGCACCCTCCACCCTCATGGGCCCCCTGTTGCTCCACCGACGTACTCCTTCCTCCTATATATATCCACGTACCCCCAAATGATCAGAACAGGAGCCAAAACCCTAATTCCACTGCCGTAACTTTCTGTATCCACGAGATCCCATCTTGGGGCCTGTTTTGGAGCTCCGCCGGAGGGGGCATCGATCACGGAGGGCTTCTACATCAACACCATAGCCCCTCCGATGAAGTGTGAGTAGTTTACCTCAGACCTATGGGTCCATAGTTAGTAGCTAGATGGCTTCTTCTCTCTTTTCGGATCTCAATACAATGTTCTCCCCCTCTCTTGTGGAGATCTATCCGATGTAATCTTCTTTTTGCGGTGTGTTTGTTGAGACCGATGAATTGTGGGTTTATGATCAAGTCTATCTATGAATAATATTTGAATCTTCTCTGAATTCTTTTATGTATGATTTATTATCTTTGCAAGTCTTTTCGAATTATCAGTTTGGTTTGGCCTACTAGATTGATCTTTCTTGCAATGGGAGAAGTGCTTAGCTTTGGGTTCAATCTTGCAGTGTCCTTTCCCGGTGACAGTAAGGGCAGCAAGGCACGTATTGTATTGTTGCCATCGAGGATAACAAGATGGGGTTTTCTTCATATTGCATGAGTCTATCCCTCTACATCATGTCATCTTGCTTAAGGCATTACTCTGTTTTTAACTTAATACTCTAGATGCATGCTGGATAGTGGTCGATGAGTGGAGTAATAGTAGTAGATGCAGGCAGGAGTCGGTCTACTTGTGTCGGACGTGATGCCTATATACATGATCATACCTAGATATTCTCATAACTATGCTCAATTCTGTCAATTGCTCAATAGTAATTTGTTCACCCACCGTAGAATACTTATGCTCTTGAGAGAAGCCACTAGTGAAACCTATGGCCCCCGGGTCTATCTTTATCATATTGATCTCCTACTACTTAGTTATTTCCTTTGCTATTTACTTTGCCTTTATTTTACTTTGCATCTTTTACCATAAAAATACCAAAAATATTATCTTATCATATCTATCAGATCTCACTCTCGTAAGTGGCCCTATAGGGATTGATAACCCCTATTTGTGTTGGTTGCGATGATTTATTTGTTTTGTGCAGGTGCGAGGGACTCACGCATAGCCTCCTACTGGATTGATACCTTGGTTCTCAAAAACTGAGGGAAATACTTACGCTACTTTGCTGCATCACCCCTTCCTCTTCGGGGAAAACCAACGCAGTGCTCAAGAGGTAGCAAGAAGGATTTCTGGCGCCGTTGCCAGGGAGGTCTACACAAAAGTCAACATACCAAGTACCCATCACACACCCTTATCTCCCGCATTACATTATTTGCCATTTGCCTCTCCTTTTCCTCTCCCCCACTTCACCCTTGCTGTTTTATTCACCCTCTCTCTCTATCCTCCCTCTCTATTTGCCTCTTTTTCCCGCTTGCTTTTTGTTTGCTTGTGTGTTAGTTTGTTTGCTTGTCATTATGTCTAGTCCTTTACCTTCTTCCTCTATGTCTGAAATTGGGGAAACTATTGTTGATAATAATTCTGATGCTCCTACTAAAGAACCCACTATCTCGCATATAAAAAGATTCTGTGTTGGTAGTGGTAATATTATTGGAAAAGGAGTTATTCAAGATTTCTTTACTTGTGCCGGTGCTTTGCCTACTATGGGTAGTTCTATTCTTCATAGAACTAGTAGTCTTGCGGACTCTATTGCCATGCATCCTTCTATACAAAGGATTTTCCTGGAATTTTCTAATATTGAGCATTCTTCTGTTAAGCGTGCCGCTACTATCTTTTTGGCTCATGAGTTTAGATTCATAATAAAAGAGGCCAAAGAAATCTTTGCACATTATAGGGTGGACACTTGCCGTCCTCCCATAGAGGCTATCATCTTTGATCAAGAAGAAATAATGCGCTTTCAATCTCTAGATTATGTTGCTTTTAATGAAAATCTTAGAAAAAGGGTTCCTACCAATGTTTTAGTTGGTAGAATTTCTGAACTTAATGACGGTTTGGCTATTAGAAATAATGAACTAGGATATTCTCTTGAATATAGGCTCACAAAGTTCTGTCAAAAGAATGCTTATAATGATGAATTGGTTGTGCAATATGATGGACCAAAGGAGGAACCTATACCTCCCAAGGTTGATATTGGGGACTTTTGTCCCATTAAATTTAGCCCTTTTGATTACTTTTGCTTGCCTCAAAGAAAACTTGCTGCCAAACATAGAGAATATGAAATGAGTTTTAATAATTTATCTTACTATTATGGCAATACCTAGATCTATTCTTGCTTGTCATGCCTAGCTAGGGGCGTTAAACGATAGCGCTTGTTGGGAGGCAACCCAATTTTATTTTTATTCCTTGCTTTTTGCTCCTGTTTAGTAATAAATAATTTATCTAGCCTCTGTTTTGGTTGTGTTTTTTTTGTTTAATTAGTTTTTGTGCCAAGTAGAACCGTTGGGAAGACTTGGGGAAAGTCTTGTTGAACTTGCTGTAAAAAACAGAAACTTTAGCGCTCACGAGAACTGCTGTCATTTTTATTTGGAGAGTGATATTTCGTTAATTATTTCTGCAGATGATTAATACATAAATTCCTCATGTCCAGCAATTTATTTTAGAATTTTTGGGGTTCCAGATCTTGCGCTAGATACAGATTACTACAGACTGTTCTGTTTTTAACAGATTCTGTTTTTCGTGTGTTGTTTGCTTATTTTGATGAATCTATGGCTAGTAAAATAGTTTATAAACCATAGAGAAGTTGTAATACAGTAGGTATAACACCAATATAAATAAATAATGAGTTCATTATAGTACCTTGAAGTGGTCTTTTATTTTCTTTCGATAACGGAGCTCACGAGATTTGCTACTTTAAGTTTTGTGTTGTGAAGTTTTCAAGTTTTGGGTAAAGATTTGACGGATTATGGAACAAGGAGTGGAAAGAGCCTAATCTTGGGGATGCCCATGGCACCCCCAAGATAATCTAAGGACACCTAAAAGCCAAAGCTTGGGGATGCCCCGGAAGGCATCCCCTCTTTCGTCTACTTCTATCGGTAGCTTTACTTGGAGCTATATTTTTATTCGCCACATGATATGTGCTTTGCTTGGAGCGTCTTGTATTATTTGAGTCTTTGCTTGTTAGTTTACCACAATAATCCTTGCTGTACACACCTTTTGAGAGCTCCATACATGATTTGGAATTTGTTAGAATACTCTATGTGCTTCGCTTATATCTTTTGAGTCATATAATTTTGCTCTAGTACTTCACTTATATCTTTTAGAGCACGGTGTGGATTTGTTTTATAGAAACTATTGATCTCTCATGCTTCACTTAGATTATTTTGAGAGTCTTAATAGCATGGTAATTTGCTTAAAATCCTAATATGCTAGGTATTCAAGAATAATAATAAAAAATCTTATCAGTGTGTTGAATACTATGATAAGTTTGATACTTGATAATTGTTTTGAGATATAAAGATGGTGATATTAAAGTCATGCTATATGAGTAGTTGTGAATTTGAGAAATAATTGTGTTGAAGTTTGTGATTCCCGTAGCATGCACGTATGGTGAACCGTTATGTGCTAAAGTCGGAGCATGATTTATTTTTTGATTGCTTTCCTTATGAGTGGCGGTCGGGGACGAGCGATGGTCTTTTCCTACCAATCTATCCCCCTTGGAGCATGCGCGTAATATTTGCTTTGATAACTTGTAGATTTTTGCAATAAGTATATGAGTTCTTTATGACTAATGTTGAGTCCATGGATTATACACACTCTCATCCTTCCACCTTTGCTAGCCTCTCTAATACCGCGCACCTTTCGCCGGTATCATACACCCACCATATACCTTCCTCAAAACAGCCACCATACCTACATATTAAGGAATTTCCATAGTCATTCCGATATATATTGCCATGCAACTTTCCACCGTTCCGTTTATTATGACACACTCCATCATTGTCATATTGCATATCCCGGTACACCGCCGGAGGCATTCACATAGAGTCATATTTTGTTCTAAGTATCGAGTTGTAATTGTTGAGTTGTAAGAAAAATAAAAGTGTGATGATCATCATTATTACAGCATTGTCCCAGTGAGGAAAGGATGATGGAGACTATGATTCCCCCACAAGTCGGGATGAGACTCCGGACGAAAAATAAATAGAAGAGGCCAAAGAAGCCCAAATAAAAAAAGAAAGAAAAGAGGCCATAAAAAAGAGAGAAGGCCCAAATAAAAAAATGAATGAGAGAAAAAGAGAGAAGGGACAATGTTACTATCCTTTTACCACACTTGTGCTTCAAAGTAGCACCATGATCTTCATAATAGAGAGTCTCTCATGTTATCACTTTCATATACTAGTGGGAATCTATCATTATAGAACTTGGCTTGTATATTCCAATGATGGGCTTCCTCAAATTGCCCTAGGTCTTCATGAGCAAGCAAGTTGGATGCACACCCACTTAGTTTCTTTTTGAGCTTTCATATACTTATAGCTCTAGTGCATCCATTGCATGGCAATCCCTACTAATTCACATTGATATCTATTGATGGGCATCTCCATAGCCCGTTGATATGCCTAGTTATGTGAGACTATCTTCTCCCTTTTTGTCTTCTCCACAACCACCACTCTATTCCACCTATAGTGTTATATCCATGGCTCACGCTCATGTATTGCGTGAAGATTGCAAAAGTTTTGAGAATGTCAAAAGTATGAAACAATTGCTTAGCTTGTCATCGGGGTTGTGCATGATTTAAATATTTTGTGTGGTGAAGATAGAGCATAGCCAGACTATATGATTTTGTAGGGATAACTTTCTTTAGCCATGTTATTTTGAGAAGACATAATTGCTTTGTTAGTATGCTTGAAGTATTATTATTTTTATGTCAATATGAACTTTTGTCTTGAAACTTTCGGATCAGAATATTCATACCACAATTAAGAAGAATTACATTAAAATTATGCCAAGTAGCACTCCGCATCAAAAATTCTGTTTTATCATTTACCTACTCGACGACGAGCAGGAATTAAGCTTGGGGATGCTTGATACGTCTCCAACATATCTATAATTTTTGATTGCTCCATGCTATATTATCTACTGTTTAGGACATTATTGGGATTTATTATTCACTTTTATATTATTTTTTGGACTAACCTATTAACCGGAGGCCCAGCCCAGAATTGCTGTTTTTGCCTGTTTTAGGGTTTCGAATAAAAGGAATATCAAACGGAGTCCAAACGGAATGAAACCTTCGGGAACGTGATTTTCTCAACGAATAAGACCAGAGAGACTGGGACCCTACGTCAAGAAAGGAAACAGGAGGCCACGAGGTAGGGGGGAGCGCCCACCCCCACCAGGCACGCCCTCCACCCTCGTGGGCCCCCTGTTGCTCCACCGACGTACTCCTTCCTCCTATATATATCCACATACCCCCAAACGATCAGAACAGGAGCCAAAACCCTAATTCCACCGCTGTAACTTTCTGTATCCACGAGATCCCATCTTGGGGCCTGTTCCGGAGCTCCGCCGGAGGGGGCATCGATCACGGAGGGCTTCTACATCAACACCATAGCCCCTCCGATGAATTGTGAGTAGTTTACCTCAGACCTATGGGTCCATAGTTAGTAGCTAGATGGATTCTTCTCTCTTTTTGGATCTCAATAAAATGTTCTCCCCCTCTCTTGTGGAGATCTATTCGATGTAATCTTCTTTTTGCGATGTGTTTGTTGAGAACGATGAATTGTGGGTTTATGATCAAGTCTATCTATGAATAATATTTGAATCTTCTCTGAATTCTTTTATGTATGATTGATTATCTTTGCAAGTCTCTTCGAATTATCAGTTTGGTTTGGCTTACTAGATTGATCTTTCTTGCAATCGTAGAAGTGCGTAGCTTTGGGTTCAATCTTGCGGTGTCCTTTCCCGGTGACAGTAAGGGCAGCAAGGCACGTATTGTATTGTTGCCATCAAGGATAACAAGATGGGGTTTTCTTCATATTGCATGAGTCTATCCCTCTACATCATGTCATCTTGCTTAAGGCGTTACTCTGTTTTTAACTTAATACTCTGGATGCATGCTGGATAGCGGTCGATGAGTGGAGTAATAGTAGTAGATGCAGGCAAGAGTCGGTCTACTTGTCTCAGATGTGATGCCTATATACATGATCATACCTAGATATTCTCATAACTATGCTCAATTCTGTCAATTGCTCAATAGTAATTTGTTCACCCACCGTAGAATACTTATGCTCTTGAGAGAAGCTACTGGTGAAACCTATGGCCGCGGGTCTATCTTTATCATATTGATCTCCTACTACTTAGTTATTTCCTTTGCTATTTAATTTGCCTTTATTTTACTTTGCATATTTTATCATAAAAATACCAGAAATATTATATTATCATATCTATCAGATCTCACTCTCGTAAGTGGCCCTATAGGGATTGACAACCCCTATTTGCGTTGGTTGCGAGGATTTATTTGTTTTGTGCAGGTGCGAGGGACTCGCGCGTAGCCTCCTACTGGATTGATACCTTGGTTCTCAAAAACTGAGGGAAATACTTACGCTACTTTGCTGCATCATCCCTTCCTCTTCGGGAAAACCAACGCAGTGCTCAAGAGGTAGCAGAGCACCTTTGTAGGAATAGTCAGCTCGCGTGATAATTTGATCCATGGGAGTTGATGGTCGGGACCACAGGTGAATGACTTGGAGCGCGGTGGCTCGCTAGTTGCCACAGATCGAGTAGCCACATTTAAAATATCGTTTGTTAGCGGGGTTAAGAGTTCCGATTTTCAATGGCGTGTTATAAGTAGTAAGTAGTTTTTAGAACGATTGGTATGGAGCGAAAATGGAATTCATAGTACTACGTACCTCCTTGGCGTATGGTTGTATGGTTTTTTTTGCGGTGGAGGTTGTATGGGTTTATGTTGCGAGATGTTGAACCTGGTAGTTCTAGGGCAAATACTATGGTTTAGATTTAGATGCTGGTTTTCAGTAATGAAAATCGGAAGGGGAAACCCTTCTTTGATTAAAAAAAACTACTACCTCCATTCTGGTTTACTAGTCCCCATCGTACTTTGCGTCAAAGTTTGTCCATGAATTTTACTTTTAAAATGTGAATGGAAAACGAGATTTTGTTATACCCAAACAAAAAGGACTGGAGGGAGTGATTGCTCTGACACGGACGTGACCTCTCATAGCGCAGGCATTGAACCGGCGCGCCGGCCAAGAGGGCCGCACTCGTTGCAGGCCTGGCTGAGCACGCCTCCTCGCCGCGTGCAACCAGCTTAAGACTGCCCCGCCTGCCTTCATTGAATCCGCACGTGTGCCGGAAACACGTCCTTCCGTGAGCCGGAAGGCATTTTAGAACACAAAAAATGACTAAAATATAATTAATTTACGCATGGTCTTAACTTGTTGTGCTCGCACTGGTAGCAGGAACTAGTAGAGGATTTTCTTTATTTATAACTCTCCTCACATTTTTTGGCTTTGAAGTGAATCATGGTTGTGGACATTATGTATGAATGTGCAGATATCTGTGAACATGAGTTTGATGTGGAAGTTGAACTTGGAATGTCGGGCGTGCGCGTGAACTATACCATGTCCAATGCTTCGTCTGTTATTGTTTGGAAAGTAATTGTTGTTATTACATGACCCGGAGAAAAAATGTGCCACATCAGTAGATGCACGGACATCACAATAGGCATGTTGACTAGATAAACATTTGAACCTAGCTATTATGAAGGAAATTTTGTATTGAGAACAGTTTTAGATAGCAGGAGACGCTTAGCCTGCTCTGCCTCTACTAGCTTATTTCTGGCTTCTTCCATCTCTTCTTTGGCTTGGGTGAAGAGAGCATCTGATTGCTCTTTTCGCTTCTTCAGGAACTCAGCTACATTCTCAAGGGCTGCTGCACGCTTTCTTTCAGCCTTTACTAATGCCACGAGGACACGAACAGCTGACGACTCCACCTGGCTTGTGTGTAATCCAGCATCATCTGGGAATTTGCACCTTGTGTCTAATCCAGCATCATTAGGGAACTGGCACCTTGTGTGTAATCCAGCCTCATTTTGGAAACATGACCTCGAGGTTGACCATACTTCCCTCCTTGCAGGAACTGCATCCTGACATGAAGTTACTTCTTTTTTAGATCAATACTCAGAGCAACCTAGATCCATTTAGTAGAAGCAAGATAAACACAACTCGGAGAAATGAATTCAAAAGGAAAATAAAAATAAAAACAGACTACAAGGTGAGAACACCCACTTCCTACATCAAGCTAAAAACGAAAGCATTAGGACGATTAAGACTCTTCTTATTACACATTGAAGAACACCACGCTTAAGAGAAACATAAACTACAACATATACACATCGAAGAAGACGAGGCTACATGAAAGTAATTGAAAGGGTGTTACTTACCAAAGCTCGGTTTACAGGTTTGGTGCAGCTCCTCTTTAACTTGCCACGCTCCTTGAAGATGTCCCGAATATACCATGTTTGGTCTTCATTGCTCCTCTGCATGTTCGCACTCATGGTTTTAAAATCTAAACATGGCAATAAAAATATACTACTAGTAATACTCGCGCATCTTGTGGGCAACATTAAAGCACTCGCCTGCCATGTTAGAGCATCTCCAACAGAATCGCAACGTGCGGCGCTTTAAAAATCTCAACATGCTATCTCTACTCTCTTCTCTACTATTATATTCATTTTATATTTAGTATTTAATATTTATCTCTACTTCCTTTACTGTCTACTTTTTTTCTCTATACTTTTTTTCTTGCAATATAGGTCGTCCGATTTATATCTGACAGATAGGAAGGAAACAAATGGGAATTTTGCAAAAAGATACCCATACCCCTCTCCATATTTGCAAATAAGGCCTTCCCTCGTTCATCATTTTCTCCCACAAGATAAACTACTCATACAAATGCACCTTGATGCGTGCAACGCATGGGCATCTTGCTAGTTCTAAAAACCTTTCCATCATTTTCCACACTACTGGTTGCAGATGAAAAACCTACCCAAGCATAGCGCGATACAAGAGCGACGCACAATTACAAGCTGATATTTTGTTGGATAATGGAGGCTATAACCAATTACTTTTACGGGAACAATAGCACCCAGGAAATTTGAAGGGTAGGTATGAACAAAATTGGAACTGCACATGTACTGCTAAGTGATTCAATACACACATTACCAATCGAGGAGGAGAACGATGGTCGCGGCGGCCTCTGTGAGTCATGGTCGGCAACGGGAGTTAGTTCATTGTCCATGACGGTGGTACTTCTGCGCTTGGCGTCGGCTTCCGGGAAGCAGATCCGAGACCGTGGAAGACGATGCTGGGGAAGACGCTCCGTGTACGACAACGACGGTGGACCGACTCCAATGCGGCGTAGGAGGTCATCGATGAGGTAGATGCGCTACGGTGGACGAGTGTGCCGATGTAAAGGGGAGGAGCTTGAAGGCTGCGGTGCCATGGAGAAGTCTATTTTGCGGTGGGGATAGAAAATGGGGAGTACTCAGGTGTACTACTCTGGGTGCCGGGGTGGGGTTGGCTGGGTAAGGTGAACCTGAAGTTACGAAAACAGCCCCCTACCAAGCGTCATCCGTAGGCATGTTCCAAAGGCTATGATGGTAACTTCCCACTGCTCGAATCAGGGTCGCGGGAGATTTTCCCGCCGACCTCAAAATTTTGTGACACTGGACTCCCCGTGTGGCGTGTTGAGTGATTCGGCTAAGTAACTAGCGAGTAGTAGTAGTAAACTCTGCATATTAGGTTTGACCAAAGTCAAAGTTCCTAAAGTTTGACCAATTTTATAGAAAAATATAAACATTTACCATAACAAATATGTATGATGTGAAAGTAGATTCATTGTTTGACCAATTTTATAGAAAAATATAAACATTTACCATAACAAATATGTATGATGTGAAAGTACATTCAATAATGAATCTAATGGTATTTATTTGTTATTGTATATGTTAATATTTTTTGTTATGAGCTTTCTGAGAGTTTACAAAACTTGACTTTAACCAATGCTAATACGCGGACTTAAATAAAAACGGAGGGAGTACACATTTGTTTTCTTAGTTTGTAGTGAACTAATCATTTGTTGAAATTGTGAAATAAATATATTAGGCTATTGACTTCGAATGTAATGGTCTATACAATTCAATAGTTACAATCATTGTCGAATCCCAAGATGTATACAAGGTCTATAGTACTTCACAACATGCTCAAACTCACATAATCCCAGTCAAATGAGAATCTAAATGCATTTCATAGTTATTACTTTGTAGGATGCAACAAAAACAACCATAACTCTACATCAGCCATTATAGAAGCAACATTTTGACATATCCCAATGTGTGAATGAAACGTGCAGACAGAGCTTTTGAAGATGGAGCAGATAGGGCAGGAAAGATTGTATGTATGTGGACAAGAGATTAGGAGACAAACCTAACGAGACAGAGAGAGATATAGAGAGAGAAAGAGAGAGGAAGAAGTTAGGTCTGTGAGAAAGATGGATACATGTAATATACATGAGATGCGTGTGCATCTGGATTCTGTATACGTGGAAGGAGAAGAGACAACATGTTTGATGAGAGAGCTGGAAAAACATGGAAGAGAGGGGAAGGATCTCGTGGGTTGAGGAATTGACAATTTTGTGCGGGGGAGAGAGGGATTGGTAATTTTGTGCAAGAGAGAGAGAGGGTGGGGGGAGGAGTCAGTCAGTCGTCGTCACATCACCCTGCTTCCAAATGACCCCACATTCTCTAGCGCGTGTGGTCGCCGTCTTCGATCTGCTCGATGCCCTCTTTGAAGATTGAGGTGTTGTGCATGTTGGGGTGCAAAGAAGCACAAGCGAGAGTAGTCGCCGTATAACCTTGGATGGGGATGAATTGTGTGCTCGGGGGAGTGTGTGTGTGTGTGTGTGTTGTGCTGCGTGTGTCTCTCTGTGTGTGTGTGTGTGTGCCAGATATTGAGAGAAAACAAACCTAAGGAGAGAAATGGGTATTCACGAAGAGATTGTGCGGGCCTTCAGATGGGCAGGGGCCGGGTGAGGGTGTCAAAATGTGCGCGTTGATGCATGTGTTGCATGCGACCGTGCGAGGGACAGACGAATCGAAAGAGATGGTTGTTGTGTTACGGATGCTCCTCTCTCTGTCTCTGTCTCCCTCTCTCTCTCTCTCAAACACACCCACACACACAAGTAAACTAGAAGACCGTTCTCTTATGTATACACAACGTATCGGCATCTGTCTATGTCTCACTCATGCATGATCATTTGCACATTCACACCTCTCTATGTCTGTATCACACGCACACCGTCTCCACATTGCCCTTCTGCCACAACACACATATGGACACATACACACGTTATCTCTCAGTCAGACACACAAAATCAATATTAAAAAAACTAGGGCGCACCTAAAACGTCCAAATCCAAATAAACACGAACTGGAGCTAAATTCAAATATATGGAAATATTGCAGCGTCAAGAACTTTTACAGGAAAAAAAGTTGAGTAATATTCGAGGATTGTTTTCACACACACAAAAAGGTTCGGTGGATGTCCTTCGAGCGCGACACGGTGACGCACCGTTCGATCGACCGCGCGGCCGCGGTTCACGCGCTTGCAGAGGATTCCGTATCGTGGTTGTGGTACTAACTAATAAAAGCGCTGCCTAAGTCTAATTTTTACGTGTACTAGTATGGTTTTCTTTTAAGTTTGACCAACCATATATATAAAACTAAAATAAGCTCCCACACGCGCACTCATCAATATGCCACCGCCGCCGTTGCGCATGCTGGCGCCAGCCTGCTCTGGCCAACAATTTCTCGCCCATCACCGCCGTGTCGCCGCCATCCCTGTGCCATGAAGCCAAAGGCTCGCCCACTCACGTCGTCTGCAGTCCCTCCTCACGATGCCGCCGCGCTGCCAAGCACGCGAGAAGCTAGTGGAGCCGCATCTATGCATGCAGCGTACGAAGAGGAGGACGAGCGCGTGCTCCAGCACACCGGCGAGGAGGAACTAGCGTGTCATTGTCGTCTCCGCCCGCGCGGAGGAGGCACGCATGATGGCTGTCGCGGCGGAAGCCGGTCGCGCGTGCGTCGAGCCCGCAAACCGGGTGCGGACGCGGAATCTACCTTCGAGACCTTGAATGTCACGTGGATCCTACAATCTGAAGGAGCAATTTGGGTCAGTCGACTCATGTAAGTCGTTTGATGCAACATGGATGGCTAGAAGGGCTTCTTCCACCTCTTCTGTCGTCTTCTTCCTTCGCTCCGCCGAACTTCTTTCACAAATCGACTGACCTGAATTATACTGCTAGTACGAACGTATTAAGTACAGTAGGAAAACGAAGATACGAGCAGTAGTACCAACTGCAAGAAGAACAGTAGTAAGACATAGTACTAGTACTACTTTACGTACTAAAGAGTTCAAATAACGAGAAAGAACATAAACATAGTTCTGCCGGGGCCTCAGCACAACACACCCTTGAAAATAAACTAAGCAACTAGTCTGCTTGACACTGCAGTAGAACCAGCATGAGCGACGGCACTGCCACCTACTCGGAGTTCGAGTCCACGTCCTCGACTTCGTCCTCGTCCCTCTTCCTCTTCCTCTTCGCCGATGCTTTTTTGCTTGAACCAGACACTGGGCTCTGCTTCTTCATCCAACCCTTGTAGATATTTAAACAAAGGTAGGCATCCATTGCTATGTACAGGATGTGATCTTCATCTAATGTCTTCGACTCCCATGCATGATGAAACTTGTGATGAGGTTTCTTCAGTTTAGCGTACGAAGGATCAATCATGGCTGCTGCCAGGGTCAGCATTGAAGGTTGAGAGGAGGACACCAGGCTTGCCTTCTGCAGATCGAAGGGCTGGTCTACAACGAGACCTATCCGACGCAGGACATCCCTGTCGTTCTTAAAGCCTACAGTAACGAATTTCACTCTTTTGTCCTTGAGGAAGTTCTTAAAATCCTGGCACTCAACGTCGGCATGGCATATGTGGTAGACCAAGCAAACGTTATGTACGCAAACCTGGATCACGGCGGGCTTCTTCCTCTCTTCGTCCTTTAGATCCTTCTCTCGTCCTAGGATTGTGGTGTACTCAACATCTAGCTCAGCGACCCACTCATCCGTTGAACTGTTGAACATGCGTAGGAAGCGAGCAAGCCATGCTTTCACCGTCTTGGATCCACGTGTGTAGATGACGATGAACTGATGGCCGGTGATGGCTCTAACCTGGTACTCAGCGGCGACCATGGAGATTTGGGAGTCCATGGATTTTGGAGGAGGGTTAGGAGAAGTTGAACTGTTGTACCCCGCAAAAAAAACTGGGAGCGAACTAATGTGAAAGGACGGAACGACTGGGAGCGAACTGTTGTAAGGTAGAAAATGGGGACGAGTAGGGCGTGCGAATGACGTGGGGTTGCTGGCTTGCCCGGTGGATAAACGGCTGCAAGCCCCCAAAGAGTTCTCGAGAACTATGCGGGACCCACTAGATGTCATGTCTACTAGACCCATATAGTAGGCCTGACGGTATAGCTTCTGCCTGTTCGCACGCCATGCCGGCGCGTGGATGTAACTTCACTTAATTCCGTCAAATGTCGCGCCTCCCACGACCTTCGCCTTCCTCGCGCGATCGCGCCCTTTGAGACTCCGACCGGCTATAAATGAGAAATTTTTTTGCCTTTTTTTAGACAAGCATTTTTTTGCCTACTCCGCATGCATGATACTCCCTCTGGTCCTTTTTACTCCCGTCAAACGTTTGCAAAGTGTTTGACCAAATTTATACCTTTTTTGAACACCACCTTATATTAATTAACCAGCCACACCAGTACACTCATTCGATACAATATTCACCACACAGGGCGGTACATTATTTACAAGAATACCATCTAATCTATTGTCAAAGCTATACTTAGCGATTAAGTGTGCCACCTTATTGGTCGAACGGCTAATCTTTGACAATTGAAGATTGTTGATCAACTTCAAGATGCTCAACGCTTTCATCTTCAGGTCACGCATAGCAGACCTGTCATAGTCCCCCGATGCAAGAGACGCTACCACAAAAGCGCAATCAGTCTCTAAAATTACAGGATTATGAAGATAAATACCTATGTAGAGACCGGCAATGCAAGCCCTAAGCTCCGCTTCCTCCATGCTTTGACAGGCATCAATAAAATCCCATGACCAAATTTATACTAAAAATATCAATATCTATAATACTGATTATAATGAGTATAAGAACTACGTTTTATAATGGGTGTAAAAATATTGATTTGACATTGTGAATGTTGACACATTTTTCTATAAGTGTGGTGAAAGTAGAGGTACATTGACTTCAGACAAAACTTAAATGCACAATGCAGACTAGTTCCTCCGTCCAGGTGCGTGCCATGTCCTATCTTGTCATCACAACAAGGTTAGCTATTAGAGTACCACTACCTCCCTTCTAGTTTAAAGGGCTCGATTCAAAATTTTCACCTACTCTTAGCAAGATAGTAGAGGCGGTGGAATAGTTTTTGAAGTCTGCAAAAGTACTCAACAAGCGCTGTCGTTCTTCACAAAAAATGTGTTTACCAATGCATGCATGAACACTAGTTACTCTAACCCCCCCTCTCTTCTTTAATTCTTTGTCACATCAGCATGTTTGCTATTCCCGTGTGCATGATACCAGCTAAGATACCACCATTATGGCCAGCCTTAATCATCGCATGCAATAATTTAGTGCACCTTGAAATATGAACATGTGTGGGGCGTGTATGTTTTTAATGACTTGAGACTATACCTAGCCCGGCATGCAAGATGACTTACTATGCACCGTTCCCCATACCTGCAGGAAGCCCATGTGAAAAAATCTGCATGCATGACTCTCCTCCCCCCACGCTCGTCCAATCCGTTGTGACCAGCAATACTTCCAACCCTTCGCTCCCCCGTAGTTTACTCCAACAAATATGCCCACGTAGCTGTTACTTAACTGCAGGTGCATTAGGTCACTGACATATGGGCCCAACAGGGGTCTGGCCCACATGTCAGTGACGCAACTGGACCTGCAGTTAAGTCAGTGCAGCTCAGTCCACATCTTACGTAGGTGTGCCATTGCTCGCTATAAATACTGCGCCTCCCACGACATCGCTATCTCGTCCCCCTCACGTTCACGTTCATCGCTATCTCCTCCCCCTCCCTCTCACGTCAACCACCATGGCATCGCCCCTCCCAAGCCCTAGGAGCCCCTCACTGCACCGCACGGACGGTCACGCGTCGTCGTTCCGTTCCTCACCGCCACTAGTCGAGGAGGACGCGTCGGTGTTCCGCTCCTCTCCGCCACTAGTCGAGGAGGATGCGTTGGCGTTCCGCTCCTTGCCGCGACGCGACGCGTCGCCGTTCCGTTCCTCGTCGCCACTAGTCGAGGAGGACGCGTCGGTGTTCCGGTCATCGCCGTGACGCGTCGAGGTGGACGCGTCGGCGTTCCCAATCTCGCCAGCACGCACGCCGGAGGATGCGTCGGCTCCCCGCTAAGAGGAGAACGCCGCGCCGCCCGCTGAGCCCCCCAGCCTTGAGGAGTTTTGAAAAGAAATGGATGTCGCCTTGTGGGAGGCTTTGCCTCCAGCAGAGCGCGCCAAAATAGACGCGGAGATGAAGGCCGAGGAAGAGAAGCGCACGGCGGAACAAGCTGCCCCTGGCAGGCCTATGTCGCGTACGAGAGAGTCAGGCGATTGGCTCTTTGGCAGAAGGCTCGTGCGAGGGCCGTGAGGGTGGCGGAGGACGCCCGTGCCGATGCCCTGAGTGTAGTCGGGCCCAAGCGCCTGATCTACGCTTGGCGGTATGTGGACCGGGTGCACGCTTCCAGCAAGGAGGAGTACCTGTTGGCGCCGGATCACCACACCGGTGAGATCGCGATCACCCGCCGGCAAGCCGCCAATTAGCACCTCACGAGTTGCGAGGCTGAGGAAGAGGCGTTGTGTCGGCGCGCTGGGAAACAGCCGCGCACCAGGGCACTCGTGGCACGCCGCAGCCGCTCCTACGAGCGCCTTGGCTTTTAGGAGGAGTATAATTTTTGTTTCGTAAGGCGATCTCATTAGTTTTGGGACGCAAATGATGAATCCTGAACGTTTAGGAATTTTTAGCATCCTTAATTAAGTATGTAAAAGGGAAAGTTTGGAAACCTTGTGTATTCGTACGCATTTTGCAAGTACGTGCATATAGCACAAACTTTACTATATACTATCGCACTACACGTCTCTCTCGATATATACTTGCAGACTGTGCTACTCCCTCCGTCCAGGTCAATAAGTCATCTTTGGTTGTGCACCTTGACCAAGAAGGAGGGAAGACTTATACACCTGGATGGAGGGAGTACTACTATTACTTATGTACGTGCAAATGCACGTTTTAACATTACGATGCGGTTTTTGTAAAAGTAGAAAAACAGCACTAGTCAAGCTTGTGAAACGATTCAATGCAAAACAAATGCAAAAATGCTCATTTGATTGTTTACTTTTAGCTTCCTTCTCTGTGGTTATTTCTCTGTTGTACTTTGTACGGAGTATCTCACTGGTTGGAAAGGCAAACCGCTTCCTACACCCTGTATCGAATTTTTTGCCTAACAAGTTGTGTCGTGCAATTGGAATTCCAACTTGAGTACTACTACTAGTAGGAGTACCAGGGGCTAGTTCTTTTAGGCTTCTAGATTAGTAATCCCATAACTACTAATGAAATGGTCCCCATTGTAATCTGTGTCAAATTTTGATCATAAATTTAACTAATGAAATGTTAGTGCATGTCACATGCACTACTCCATCCGTCTAGGTGAGTAAGTCATCTTAGGCTGTGCACCGTGACCAAGGAGGAGGAGAAAACGAGAAACGTTAATGTTTATTTGCTAATTAATAGTATTGCATGCAATGAACTAACCACTGCATGTCGTGTTTGATATCTCAAGTCATTAAAAGCATTGTAACATCCCAAAATTCTAAATTTTGGAATGTTATATAAATAGATAGATTTGAGTGATTGCTTATGTGTGGTTACTATTGCTTGCTTACGATAGATTGAACGGAGTGTGACGAGAAGAATTATCAAGAGTTTTGAGTGTGAATCATCTTCATCAACAGTACACGCAAGTTCATACTTTGATCATATCCCTTTCATACCCAGTTTTTATGCATTAGTTTCACCCTCAAACATTGCATGGTTAGGAATTGATAACATGTGGGTATTGGGAAGTAGATGAGGTAGTACCTATTCACCTGATTATTATCAAACCCTTAGGAGTTACTTCTACGTTGCTTATTATGTTATGCTATGCTATGCTCGTAGACGTGCATTGGGTTTGAGTGTATTCATGACAGATGTGAGATTGTTAATTAATGGTTCAACTTAAGGTGGCAACTTTAATACACATCTGGGTGGATTGAGGCACCTAGGGTATCCAGTGATTGCCTGTATTTTTGGAAATCCCGGGGTACCGTGTGATTTTCCTATGGACTGCCACCCAGGCTCAAAGGGATCATAAGATTATTCATGCTAGAAACTTCCATGTGCAGCCACAAGCTATTATGGGCTCTAGCATAGTTGAGTTAGTTGCGTGAAGCTCTTGAAGAGATAGACTAGCAGGTAGTGGGTTGTAGGTGGTGTAGTCTATCCGGAGTAGAGAGTTAATGCTTCTGAAAGACTGTGTCTCGGTCATCCGTTTCTCAAACACCCAGCAGTGCGAGAAATTAAACGGATGAGATCGAGTCTTGTGGGGAAAAGTGTGCAAACCTCTGCAGAGTGTACAAACTAATCATGGTTAGCCGTGTCCCCGGTTATGGACATCTTGAGTATCAGGTTCTTGGATTATCATATTGATCTCATCACGTTACTTAAATAATTTGTTGGGTTATTGATGTTAATTTGGGATTGAGTTGGAGGAACCTTCTCAATATTTTCAACCAACTTTGTAGTTAAATAAATTATATTCCTTTGCAGTAGGGAAAAATTGGCTTTTCACAAAAACATTATAACCATAGAGCCTTTCCACCAGCCAAATATGCATGTAGTGATAGCCTTTATTCATCATTATCCTATGGTGTGAATTTGCCAGTACATTCAATGTACTGACCCTTTGTGGCTGCAACGTCTCATGTTGCAGGATTCTTACGACGAGTAAGTGATACGTTAGGGTTATGATTTCTACACTCAACTTTGCCGTTGGTGTTGATGGGAATCCACAACCTTTGTTACTTCCGCTATTTGGATTGAGGTAATAGTATTTATGTTATTTTATACATGTGATTTACCTCTGTTATAAATCCTCGAGTATTGTGTGTGTTAGCATACCGATCCAGGGATGACACTTAAGCATAGAGACTTGACCGTCTGAGGTTGGGTCGCTACAAGCATGCACACTCCTTATCTCTTATTGGTTGATATGTCCAGAAACAAGAAACGAGGTAGAAGTTAATGCATCGCGCCTAAGTGTTTTGGGATTATTTGGTTTTCGTAAGATGACTTACACACCTAGACAGAGGGATTACAACGGTGAGGAATAAACCAGTTAAATCTTTGGTCAAAATTTAGCACAAATTACAATGGTGAGGAATAAACCAGGACGGAGTAGTAGTTTAGAAGCCCAAATAAATGAGTAGTACTCTCCACTGTGACTAGTCTTGTGGGAAAAGCTGGGGAAGCCGCCAAAAGAACTGGCCCTAGGAGTAGTAGCTAGGGATCGAGTGTGCGAGATGAACCGGAGAAAGTAAATGCAGAGAGATGAAATGCAAAAAAGACGGAGGGATGTGATGGTTACTTGTCCGTTTATTTTACCAGGCCACTTATTACTGGGAGTGGTTGGGTTTTGTGATATGACGGCTTTACTGCCGCGCCACGAGCGGGGCGAGAGGTGAGACTCCCGTGCAGTGCGGCCCTCTACACTTGTACTACATCGGTCGTGGTTTATTAGTCCCCCTTTGAATTTGACTGAAGATTTAACTGACAAAATGTTAGTGCATGTCAACAAAAACTATATCGTTGGATTCGTATTTGAACATGGTTTTGAATGATATAATTTTAGGTGACATGCATCAACATTTATCATACTATATATAATGTTAGTTCAATTTTTGGTCGTACTAATCTATAGTAGTAAGGTGCCCGTGTGTTGCACCGAAGAGTGAAATGCATTGATCGGGGAGTTGTTTATTTTGACAAAGGATGTGGGGGTCATCTCATGTGTAACGGGTATCGGTAGGTTTCTTCGGATATTATTTCATCTCTAGAGCTCACAAACATCCGGGTGAAATAGATAAAAAGGTATCTTTTGCAAACAAAAGCGTTCAACTGTTCAACCTGCATCCAAAACTTGTGAAGAAATAACACTTATTGTGCTTTGCAAGAAATGATCTTTAAGAATTAGTTTTTGAGTATCGATTGTTATACATGTTGGCTACAGATGACATGGCATTTTCTTATAGTCAACAGTTGGCTATACTATTAAGTAATATTAACCATGCCCTTATACACCTAGACGGAGGGATTAGATCAGGATGACTTGCAAGCGGGCAGAGGAGATGTAAGAAATGGTTCATCGTAAGTCTTTCACCAGTACTGTAGTAAAAATTCATACATGGAAGATTCTAGACTAAACCATAAACGGATACACTTTTATTCATGCGCGATACTCCAATAGAGCAAGATCCTGCATGGAAGTCTCCACATGCTTAGACAACGGATTACATTGAGCGATTTCGAACAGGAAGGACAGAAACACATACGGTGCAACGGGAGCAGCACCGTTGGCGTTGAGCTTGTCGCCCATGTCCAAACACCATGTAGACACGGTCTTTGAGCATGGTTCGTAGTCGTTCCACGCTCGGGCATTGAAGTTTGTAACTATTTTAGATTAGAATATAAGACTCCTCCGGTGCTAGTAGTAGAGCAGAGTCCTACTCTACTACTCTACTCAAGCAAGTTAGGGCATAGCACTGTAGGGAGTACCAGTACTGTAATCACTCAAGCAAGTTGTCTGGCATTGATATGACCCTACGCTGCTGGTATGTGTCTCATAAGTCAAGCGGCATGCTGTAGTCATCATCACCTGTCCACTTCCCACAGCACATATTCGCTTCTCCATCTTTGTCCGCACATAATCTCGTCCAATCTTCCATCCCCGCTAAGGCGCCTCCCCCCCCTCGTCCGAAACCCAAGCACTAACAATGGCAGAACCGAGCAGCGTCCGCCGAAAGAGTGGCTGGAATTCGCTCCCCACATAGGTAATCAAGCTCATTGTTTCGCGTGTGGATAATCTCAGTACCATGCCGCTCGCCGCGTGCTCGTCGGGGCTGTACCATTTACTCAAAGCCCTCGGGCCGGAACTTTTTAAGCCAGCTCCTTGCTTGCTGATGCCGCCTGATCTTCAGAAATAGCGTGTCACGTATCATAACGATCGTAAGGTGGCGAGCATCAACCCCCTTGACTGCGATCCGATCCCCGTCAGCCTCAACTACATTAACGGTATGTACTGGGTCGGCATGAACACGTCTTGGATGGTGCTCGTCGACGGTCGCGACAGCTGGATGCTCGTGGAGGTCTACACCCGGCGATTGATCCCCCTTCCTTCGATTAACACTACACTGCTTTGGCACCGTGGCCCAGAATACTTGGAATCTTACAGTAGCCAACATGATACCAAGTTTGATTTGATCAAGGTTGTAATCTGCCAAGTGCCCACTAGATCCGCGAATTATAAAGACTTCGGGCTAATTGCGTTCTTCAACCACGGTCTCACCTATCTGACAGGTCACTGCGGTAAGTGGATAAATCTGCACGTCCATCGCAGGATCATACATCCTCCATGGTTCTCTGATGCCATTGAACACAAGGGCTTCATTTACGTTGTCGACTCCTTCTATGGCTGGATGTATTGCTGGCCTACTCCAATCATCGCTACAAATGACTGTTATAGCAGTATGTTACTTTCCTATGATATCATGATGGCTCGCTTATATTATTGTCAACATTTGCTGAAAAAATATTCATGCTCATAACATGCTGTTCTTAAGATTGACTAAATCAAGAGCCCTTTTTTATTTGACTCCAACTTGATATGATGTTGTAGGTCGCCTGGTGTCCCTACCCTTCCTAATCCCAGAACCTTTCAAAGAAAAGCGGCATGGCAGTTGCAGGTGGTTCCTGGCTCGATCAGACGACGACGAAAGATTGATGATCGTTCGCACGTACCGGACGTGTTGTTTTGCGGAATACAATCACAGTCACTGTAAGGTCTTTGAGCAGGATCCCAGCTTCTCTGGGCCTTCAGGAATTTTTGACTGGAGGCTGCTAAGTAGCCTTGGTACACGCTCTCTATTTGTCGGACTAAATTATCCGATTAACCAGGAGATAACCGACGGCAAGGATCATGATGGCAGCGCGGTTTCGTTCATCAGGCAAAATTGTGTGTACACAGCGTACCATGCGTCTCTGCATGCACCATACCCTGATATGTGCCGCCACGCTCTGCAGCCCAAAGTAGGAGAGAGGGTCGCAAGTATCAGACTTCGACCTGCTGGCTGGAGTTTCCCCCGTCAGGCACCCATCTGGTTCAAGCCGTTAGCCAATCTCCACAGCTTAATAAATAGTAACGTCTGACTGAGCCAGTTAGTTAGATGCGTACACTTGGTCTAGTAGGATCTTTATTTAGTTTGATGCATACACTTATTCTTTTTTGGTAGCCCTTTTGTAATGATGGATGATGTTTGGTTTGGAAGAGAGAGCTGCGTCTTCACTCTTCTGACCTGCTTACTGCTTCTGTTGCACCCCCAGCCCTTGTTGCTACTGCTGCTGTTTTCAATGTACAATCAGCAGTATATTTTGTCTGTTGGTTGAATAAATGTGTTGTTAGAACGACAAACACAATGTTTTGGAAGTCGTTGCACGGTTCGATACTTTAGTGCCCCGTACCATACGTAGCGCATACTATTTTTCATATGGAACACATTTTCCACATGTTGATAACATGCAGCCCACTGATGAAGGCCCAATAGAGAAGCCCATAATTAACTGGAAGGGAGGCTCTCACATGAATCCGGCCCAGGTACATGCTCATGGTCCCCTAAACATAAATAAATAAATAAAGCTAAATGCTCATGCACCAGTTCTTTCGGAAAATAGGTAGCCCAGTATTTCTTTTTGAAGAATACCCAAGCTAGGCCTATTTGTTTTCTCCGAATTACTGGGCTGCAAATCTTTCAAGACGAGGAGGGATGCATTCCGGCCTGGCTTAATAGTATGGTCAATGTCTGTTAAAAGTAATATCAAAAGGGGTTGAAAATTCCAAAAAAATTATAGCAAATGGGATATAAATTTCTTTTTTTGTTTTTGTTCTTCACTGATATCTTATACATATTTCATTGGATTTAACATGACATAGTACTAATTTATTTTTAAATTTGTTTTAGTATGGCTATTAATTTTTGGATTAAGAATATTTCGTTCCCTAGCAAAAATTTGCGAATTTTCAAAATTTCCCACATATTTAGTTAATTTTTTGACCCTGGTACTGACCAAAAAATGGCCAGCAATTCTAAAAATGGAAAACGCGCTGCAATAAATTCCATATGAATTAGAAAATGAGTAAGAATTATAAAAATAATAGCAAATGGGCTGTACACGCCACAGATTTTGAGGCTAACTTGTTTACGCAAGGCTTTGTCAGTGAACACACGATTCTAGCAGCAGTGACTGTGGGATGTCCATCCAACGGCCGACGTGCTTCTTCAATCTCTGATCTTCCTGCTCCAGCCGCCTAAACTAGCGCCGGCGGGACTGCCTGCTCCCTCCTCTTGTGGCCCGCTGTGATGCCGCGCAGGCTTCCCCGGCCCACCCTACTCCCTCCGCTGGCCTGGCCGCACGCAATCAACTGCCTCCTTATTACGCGAAAAAAAATGATTCCTACCACTGACATCTGGGGCGCACCGGTTGGGAGGCTGAACTGTGGTCCTACTAAGTTGACTCGTACGCAGGGCTTGTCAACTTAGTCAACAAACGATTCTAGCAGCAGTAACCGTTGGATTTGAATCGAACGGTCTTGCTGCTTCTTCAATCGCTGCTCTTCTTGCACTAGCCGCCCAAACCAGCGCCGGGGAGACCGCCTGCTTCTGCCTCCAGTGGCCGGCTGTGCTGTCGTTGAGGCCTCATCGCCCCCTACTACTCCCACCGCTAGCCAGGCCCTACGGCGACGGCAGGCTCACACCGCAGCCGAACCAATGAATCTCTCGTACTCCTCTCCGTGTGGGCATCCACTGCCGCGTCTTCCCCGGCTCCGCGTCGTCCCCTTCCTAGGCCTCGCCGTCGTCCACCGCCTTGGTGCTCTCGGCGCGGCGTAGTCAACGTGGTCAATGAAATTCCATCAGAAGAGTATTGTACGTGGAGAGGCTGACAGCTGGGTCCACGGCCACAACCCAGTTTTTTTGTGATTCGCCAAGTAAGTCGCTTTGTCAGGCCTGTTGGGCTGCAAATCTTTCAAGACGAGGGGAGCTTTCATTCGGCTGGCCGAGAAAATGGCCCATCAGTAGAAATGGGTTGTACATTTTTAAAACACATCAAACCGGCAATTAGTTTCAAATATCTTTTTTTTCATTTCGAGATTTTAAATTACATTAATTTTTATGCGTGGAGAATTTGTTGGATTTTATATTGATATACATTTATTTTTAAAATCAGTTTGAATGTGAGTCGAAATTTCGGGATTAAAAACGGTTCGGACCGCACCAAAATATTCAAAAATTCGTATAATTTTTTAACCGTGGCCACAATATGGGCTGTAATGCTAACAAAAAGAATATGGGCTCCAAAAAAACCTTAATAATTAGCAAATGGGCTGTAAATTATTAGAAATAATGGCAGATGGGATGTATGCTATTTTCCACAGATTTGAGGCTTTCCTAAAAAAAGGTTGACGCACAAGCAGTGATTGTTGGATGGCCATCCAACGGCCGTCGTGCTTCTTCAATCTCTACTCTTCCTGCTCCAGCCGCTCAAACAAGCGCCGGCGGGACTGCCTGCTCCCTCCTCCCCGCGTCCGGCTCTGCTGCCGCGCAGGCCTCACCGCCCCACCGTACTCCCATCGTTGGCCTAGCCATCCCTCTACTCACCCACACCTGCTGTTATTCTCCGTCGACGGCAGACGAACCAGTAAACCCTCGTACAGTCGTACTCCCCTCCGCGTGGGAAACAACTGCCGAGTCTTCCCTGCCTCCGTGCCGTTCCCTTCCTAGGCCTCGCCGTCGTCCACCGCCCTAGTGCTCTCGGCGCGGCCTGGTCAACGTGGTCAACGACCGACATGCATCTGAAGTGGACTGTACGTGGAGAGGCCGACAGCTGGGTCCACGGCCGCACGGAAGGAAATGCCTCCTTATTACACGCAAAATAATGATTCCTCCACCTGACATCAGGGACCCATCGAAAGGGCCTCTGTATTTCGCGAAAAAAGCGTTACCGCCGCTGACAGCTCGGGCCCACCAGCTATATCTTCGCACGCAAGGAAGTGCCTCCTTATTACGCACAAAAAAATGAATACTCCCCCTTTAGCTGGGACCCAGTATAGTGGCAGGCTGACTTGTGGGCCTACTAAGTTGACGGGGACGGAGGGCTTTGTCAACTTAGTCAATATGCACGATTCTAGCTCCAGTGACCGTACGATGTCCATCCAACGGCCGTAGTGCTTCTTCAACCTCTGGTATTCTTGCTCCAGCCGCCCAAACCAGCGCCGGTCATGCCTCGTGCTCCCGCCTCCCGTGGCTGGCTGCGATGTGGCGGAGGCCTCACCACCCCCTACTACTCCCACCACTGGCCATGCCATCCCTCTACTCACCCACACCCCCTGTTGTTCTGCGGCGATGGCAGCCTCACACCGCAGCGAACCAGTGAACCCTCGTACTCCTCTATGCGTGGGCATCCACTGCCGCGTCTTCCTCGGCTCCACGTCGTCCCCTTCCTAGGCCTCGCTGTCGTCCACCGCCCTGGTGCTCTCGGTGCGGCGTGGTCAACATGGTCAAGGAACGGCTTCCATCGGACGTGGATTGTACATGGAGAGGCTGACAGCTGGGTCCACGGCCGCAGCAAGGAAGTGCCTCCTTATTACATGCAAAATAATTATTCCTCCACCTGACAGCGGGGACCCACTGGACGGGCCACCGTATTTCGCGAAAAAACGTTTCCCCCCTGACTGCTGGGACCCACCAGCTACATCTTCGCACACAAGGAAGTGCCTGACAGTCGGGACCCACCTGGTCGAAGCATACGTAGCGTTGTCATTCTGGTCGCGAACGTGTACGTACATATATACTGGTGGATGTAGAGGCGCGCACGTGTCATAGTAGAGGCACGCACGTAGCATGTACACGTACATACAGCGGCCAGGGTGCAAGAAAGAAAATACGGCCATGTATGTGTATATACGGGCGGGGTCTCGAACGCCTACTCACGCATACGTACGGCCAGGGCTCGTGTACATGGCTGGGTCGAAACGGAGAAACAGCGTCGTCGTCGTGTTCATGGGGAGGCAACGGAATGCATCGTGTTCATGGGGAGGCAACGGAGTGTGTCGTGTTCATCGGGAGGCAACGGAATGCGTGGGAGCCAACCGGCTGGGTCGGAACGGAATGCGTGGTCGTGTTCATCGGGAGGGCTTGGACGGAACAGGCGATGGAAACGAGGCCTGGCGTACCGCAAAACGGAGGAAACAGACCTCCTACGTTCGGAATGGGGTCTTGTTGATCGGGAGGGGTGTGGCGTACCGCAAAACGAAGGAAACAGACCTCCTGCGGTCGAAACGGGGGTCCTGTTGATCGGGAGGGATGTGGCGTACCGCAAAACGGACAAAACGGACCTCCTATGGTCGAAACGGGAGTCCTGTTGATCATGAGGGGTGTGGCGTACCGCAAAACGGACGAAACGGACCTCCTACGGTCGAAACAGGGGTCCTGTCCATCGGGAGGGGTGTGGCGTACCGCAAAACGGGACTCCATGACATACTGTTCATCTCCACCGTCGACCTCCTCCAACCTCCACGGGCTCCTGTTCATCCAACCTCCACCGCGTGCTACTCCACCGGCTACTGTTCAACCACCCCTCCACGGGCACCCCTCCATCGTCTACTATTCATCCAGCCCTCCACACCACAGGGTCCTGTTCAACCACCCCTCCACGGGCACCCCTCCACCGTCTACTGTTCATCCAACCCTCCACCACACCACGGGGTCCTGTTCATCCAGAGGCAACGCCACCGCTCACTGTTCATCCAACCCCCCTCCCCCCGCAACGCTCACTGTTCATCCAATCGATCGGCTTCAGTTAGCAGCAGTAGCGAAGGAATCGCTCGATCGGGTTCAGTTAACAGCCATCGATCGATCGATCGGGTTCAGTAACGCGTAGCCTGCAGTGCAATCGGTCGGGTTCAGTTAGAGCCCAGCGCCTCGCTCGGGTTCAGTTAGAGCCAATGCCTCGCACACATGCACGTACGTGTACGAGAGAAACGTGCATCGCTCGGCCCCCGACCTCCCACCGTATTTTCCTCGCCCTCGCTTCTACCACGGTTTTTCCGTCATGGATGGCCCAAAGAATGTCATGCAGCTGCGTCTCCGGCCTGCCCAGGACGAAAAGCCCATTTTCTGTCATGATTTTTTGTCATAGAAGTAGGAGCCCACCACATCTATGATGATACCGGGTTTTTTCACAATTATCATCATAGAAGTGTCATATGTATGACAGAAAAAAATTTCGTTCGGCCCAAAATGTCACGGATGTGTCTATTTTTTGTAGTGTATGTCTTGACTTGTGCGTAGATCTCCCCGGCAACGGCGCCAGAAATCCTTCTTGCTACCTCTTGAGCATGCGTTGGTTTTCCCTTGTAGAGGAAAGGGTGATGCAGCAAAGTAGCATAAGTATTTCCCTCAGTTTTTGAGAATCAAGGTATCAATCCAGTATGAGATTACACGCAAGTCCCTCGTACGTGCACAAACAAACAAGAACTCATAACCAACGCGATAAAGGGGTTGCCAATCCCTTCACGGTCACTTACGAAAGTGAGATCTGATAGAGATAATAAGATAAATATTTTTGGTATTTTTGTTGTATAGATTGGAAAATAAAGATAGCAAAACAAACGACGACATATATGGCTAGTTGACGGGAGATTAATAATGAGAAGAGACCCGGGGGCCATAGGTTTCACTAGTGGCTTCTCTCAAGATAGCAAATTCTATGGTGGGTGAACAAATTACTATCAAGCAATTGATAGAAAAGCAAATAATTATGAGAATATCTAGGCATGATCATGTATATAGGCATCACGTCCACGACAAGTAGACCAAAATGATTCTGCATCTACTACTATTACTCCACACATCGACCGCTATCCAGCATGCATCTAGAGTATTAAGTTCATAAGAACAAAGTAACGCATTAGGCAAGATGACATGATGTAGAGGGATAAACTCAAGCAATATGATATAAACCCCATCTTTTTATCCTCGATGGCAACAATACAATACGTGCCTTGCTGCCCCTACTGTCATTGGGAAAGGACACCGCAAGATTGAACCCAAAGCTAAGCACTTCTCCCATTGCAAGAAAGATCAATCTAGTAGGCCAAACCAAACTGATAATTTGAAAAGACTTGCAAAGATATTAAATCATGCATAAAAGAATTCATAGAAGAATCAAATATTGTTCATAGATAATCTTGATCTTAAACCCACAATTCATTGGATCTTGACAAACACACCGCAAAAAGTATTACATCGAATAGATCTCCAAGAGAATTGAGGAGAACTTTGTATTGAGATCCAAAGAGAGAGAAGAAGCCATCTAGTTAATAACTATGGACCCGAAGGTCTGTGGTAAACTACTCACACATCATCAGAGAGGCTATGGTGTTGATGTAGAAGCCCTCCGTGATCGATTCCCCCTCCGGCGGAGCGCCTAAAAAGGCCCCAAGATGGGATCTCACGGGTACAAAAGGTTGCGGCGGTGGAAATAGGGTTTTGTGGTGCTCCTGGATGTTTTCAGGGTATATGGATATATATATAGGAGGAAGAAGTAGGTCGGTGGAGCTGCGAGGGGCCCACCAGGGTGGGGGCGCACCCTCCTGCCTCATGGCCTCCTCGCTTCTTTCTTGACGTCCACTCCAAGTCCCCTGGATCACTTTTGTTCCAAAAATAACTCTCCCGAAGGTTTCATTCCGTTTGATATTCCTTTTCTGTGAAACACTGAAATAGGCAAAAAAACAGCAATTTGCACTGGGCCTTTGGTTAGTTGGTTAGTCCCAAAAATAATATAAAATGGTATATTAAAGCGCATTAAACATCCAAAACAGATAATATAATAGCATGGAACAATCAAAAATTATAGATACATTGGAGACGTATCAGGGGGCGCGAAGAGGAGCCTGGGGCGCCGACCATGATGGAAGGCTTTGTTTGTGGCTAGACTTGGCTGTTTTCCTTCTGCACAATGTGAGATGATATTTGGAGATCCATATCTCCTTATATAGATGCCATCCGAGCGTGGTGAAGGGATTATTTGCGAAAAAGCATGGACCATTCGTATTCGTCCGGCGCACGAAGGGGGTGATCGTAAAAGCCATCGAGGCTATCGCCGGATTATCATTGGTCCGGATTATAATGAAGAACCCGCCTTGCAAAGCCGAAGACCTGGGCCGAATATTACATCGTCATTGAAGGCAAGTTCGGGGGCTACTGAGGGAGTCCTGGATTATGGGGTCCTCAGGTGTCCGGCCTGTGTAGCATGGGTTGGACTGATGGGCCATGAAGATACAAGGTAGAAGGCCTTCCCCCGTGTCCGGGTGGGACTCTCCTTTGTGTGGATGGCAAGCTTAACGTCCGGATGTGTAGTTTCCTTTCTCTGTAAACCGTCTCTGTACAACCCTAGGCCCCTCCGGTGTCTATATAAACCGGAGGGTTTAGTCCATAGAGGCTATCATAAATCATATAGGCTAGACATCTAGGGTTCAGCCATTATGATATCGAGGTAGATTGACTCTTGTAAACCCCTATACTCATCAAAGTCAATCAAGCAGGACGTAGGGTATTACCTCCATTAAGAGGGCCCGAACCTGGGTAAACATCGTGTCCCCCTTGTCTCTTGTTACCTTCGATGCCCAGACGCACAGTTTGGGACCCCCTACCCGAGATCGGCCGGTTTTGACACCGACAGTCGGCCTAACTAAACCAAAGATTCGAAGAAGAAATATGAGGCTCTAAGTAATCATGCATATAAGAGATCAAAAGACTCAAATAACTTTCATGGATAAAAACATATATCAGATCATAAACTCAAAGTTCATCGGATCCCAACAAACACACCACAAAAAGAGTTACATCAAATAGATCTCCAAGAGACCATTGTATTGAGAATCAAAAGAGAGAGGAAGCCATCTAGCTACTAACTACAGACCGTATGTCTACAAACTACTCACGCATCATCGGAGAGGCACCAATGAGGATGATGAACCCCTCCGTGATGGTGTCTAGATTGGATCTGGTGGTTCTGGAACTTGCGGCAGCTGGAATTGATTTTCATCGACTGCCCTAGGGTTTTTGGAATATTGAGGTATTTATAGAGCAAAGAGGCGGTGCGGGAGGGCACAACCCACCTGGGCGCGCGCTGGTGGGTTGTGCTCCCCTCGGAGCCCCCCTTTGGTACTTCTTTGGCCCAACAGGTGTCTTCTGGTCCAGAAAAAATCTCCAAAAGGTTTCGCTACGTTTGGACTCTGTTTGGTATTGATTTTCTGTGAAGTAAAAACAAGGAAAAATAGCAACTGGCACTGGGCACTATGTTAATAGGTTAGTCCCAAAAAATGATATAAAGTTGCTATAAAATGATAGTAAAACATACAAGAATGATAATATAACAACATGGAACAATAAAAATTATAGATACATTGGAGACGTATCAGCATTCATAAGCTTAAATCCTGGTCGTCCTCGAGTAGGTAAATGATAAAAACAGAATTTTTGATGTGGAATGCTGCCTAACATGTTCATCACATATTCTTTTGTTTGTAGCATGGACATTTGGACTTTTATATGATTCGAAGCAATAGTCTAGTTTTGACATGAAGATTTCAATACTCAAGGATATCAACAAGCAACCATGTCTTTAAAAATATCAACACTAAAGCAAGTTATCCCTAGCCCATTATGCTCAATCATTGATCCATTCATGAAACATAGTCGCATATTAACTACACCCAATGCTCAAGTACGATCATAGTGCCCCTTAGTTGGTGCTTTATAAGAGAAGATGGAGACTCAAAATAAAAATTGCATAAAGTAAATAGAAAGGCCCTTCGCAGAGGGAAGTTGGGATTTGTAGAGGTGCGAGAGCTCAAAGCAAAAAATATAAAGATAAAAACATTTTGGGTGGCATGCTTTTCCTGTCAACGAAAACGATCGAGTAGTTCCCAATACTTTCCATGCTAGATATATCATAAGCGGTTCCCAAATAGAAAATAAAGTGTATTCCTTTTTCCACCATACTTTCACATTCCACAGCTAACCGAATCCACGGGTGATGTCCATACCAACACTTTCCAAGGAATTTAAAGTAAATTCATTTTTCATTTTGGGACTGGGCATCCCTAATACCTTTGCCGCACTCTCGTGCAATGACAAGTGAATAAACACTCATCTTGAGAATAACACATCTAGCACGGAAAAATATCAGCCACCCCCTACTGTTTCATGAGTGGTACGAGCACACAAAAGATAAATTTATTTTCAAAATTAAAGATGGCACATACAAATTTGCTTAGAATGGCAAAAGAATACCACATATAGGTAGGTATAGTGGACTCATGTGCCAAAACTGGTTTAAGGATTTTGGATGCACAAGTAGTGATCATACTTAATGCAAATGAAGGCTAGCAAAAGATTGAGAAACATCCAACCAAGAAACGAAAAATCACGTAAGCGAGCATTAAGCATAACTAACACCGAATAATGCACCATAAGTAGGATGTAATTTCATAACATAACATAACTATTGACTTTCGTGCTTGCATTGGGAATCACAAACCTTAACACCAATGTTCTTACTAAACCATAATTACTTATCAACATGACTCACATATCACTATCATCATATCGCAAAACTATTACAAAGAATCAAGTTTATTTTGTCCGATGATCTTCATGAAAGTTTTTATTATATCCCTCTTGAATATCTATCACTTTGGGACTAATTTCATATGTTGCTTTTGATAGCTCAAACAAATCTAAGTGAAGAACATGAGCATAAAAATTTTCTTCTCTCAAAATAATTTAAGTGAAGCATGAGAGAATTTCTTAAATTTTTTACTAACTCTCAAATAAATCTAAGTGAAACATGAGAGCATTTCTTCAAAAATACTAAAGCACACCATGCTCAAAAAGATATAAGAGAAGCACTAGAGCAATTCCATAGCTCAAAAAGATTTAAGTGAAGCATAGAGAGCAATTCTAACAAATCATAGCATAATTTTGGCTCTCCCAAATAGGTGTGTCCAGCAATGATAGATGACTGAAAATAAAAAGCAAAACAAGCAAAGAATCATATCATACAAGACACTCCAAGCAAAACTCATGATATGTGACGAATAGAAATATAGCTGCAAGTAAAATACCGATGGTCGTTAGAAGACTGAGGGGATGCCACTCGGGCATCCCAAGCTTAGTTGCTTGCTTCTCTTTTAGATAATAGCTTGGGATGTCGTGGGGCATCCCCAAGCTTAGGCTCTTCTTACTCCTTATTCCTTCATCCGTCGTGATCTCACCCAAAACTTGAAAACTTCGATCACACAAAACTCAACAAAACCTTCGTGAGATCCGTTAGTATAACAAAGCAAATCACTACTATAAGTACTATTGCAAACCAATTCATATTTTATTTTTGTATTATATCTACTGTATCCCAACTTTGCTATAGCTTATACCCTCCAATACAAACCATAGATTCATCGAAATAAGCACACAATGCAAAGAAAACGGAATCTGTCAAAAACAGAACAATCTGTAGCAATATGAAAACTCCGAATACTTACGTAACTCCAAAAATTCTGAACAATTAGGAAAAGATGGGCAATTTGTATATCAATCTTATGTAAACAACTGAAGATTTTATCGCGCTTCTGTAAATGTAAACAATTCTGTGACTGGGCACAAAAGTTTCTATTTTTCAACAAGATCAAATCAACTATCACCCAACATGATCCGAAAGGCTTTGCTTGGCACAAACACTAATTAAAACATTAAAAACACAATCATAACAATATCATAATTGTGCAAACACTCAAGAACAGAAATAAAAGGACAAAAAATAAATTTTATTCATTGGGTTGCCTCCCAACAAGCGCTATCGTTTTATGCCCCTAGCTAGGCATTGAGATTTCTATGATGCTTACATGAAAGATAGCAATTGAAAAATGAAGAGAGCATCATGTAGCATGTGAAAAACAAGTTTAAGTCTAACATACTTCCTATGCATAGGTATTTTATAGGAAAACAATTTATCAAGCCAACCAAAAACTACCATATGCAAGGAAGAAGAAAGAAACAATAGCAATCTCAACATAACGAGAGGTAATTTAGTAACATGAAAATTTATATAACCATATTTTCCTCTCTCATAATAATTACATGTAAGATCATAATCAAATTCAAAAATATAACTATCATATAAAATTTTCTCTTCATGATCCACATGCATGCAAAGTTTACACTCTTCCAAAATAGTGGGATTATCATCAAATAAAGTCATGACCTCTCCAAACCCACTTTCATAAAAAAATTCATAAGATTGAACACTCTCCAAATATGTGGGATTATTTTTACCTAAATTTGACGCTCTTCCAAACCCACTTTTAATATTATTGCAAATATTATTATCAATAACATATTCATCATGAGGCTTAAATAAATTTTCTAGATCATAAGAAGCATCACCCCAATCATGATCATTACAATGAGTAGTGGACATAACAAGATCAACATCCCCAAGCTTAGGGTTTTGCATATCATTAACACAACTGACATTAATAGAATTTATAGTAAAATCATTGCAATCATGCTTTTCATTCAAGGAGCTATCATGAATTTCTTCATCACAATTTGCAGATTCACGGATCTCAAGCAAAACTTCATAAAGATAATCTAGTGCACCCAACTCACTAGAAATTGGTTCATCATGATTGGATCTTTTAAAAAGATTAGCAAGTGGATGGGGATCCATATCAATAGATTTTTAGCAAGCGACGATGCAAGCATATAGAAGGCACATGGCAACACAAGCAAACAAAAGATCTGACGAGAAAAAGGCGAACGAAAAAGATGGCAAATAAAACGGTAAATTTTTGTGAAGCGGGGGAGATGAAAACGAGAGGCAAATGGCAAATAATGTAAATTGCAAGGAGATGAGATTTGTGATTAGGAACCTGATAGATGTTGATGATGTCTCCCCGGCAACGGCGCCATAAATTCCTTTTAATTGCGGTTTGAACTACGTCAGTATTTCCTCAAAGAGGAAGGGATGATGCAGCACAACGACGGTAGGTATTTTCCTCGATGATGAGACCAAGGTTATCGAACCAGTAGGAGAATCACGCAACACTACATAAATGGTACCTGCACACAAAGAACAAATACTTGCAACCTGGCGTGTTAAAGGGGTTGTCATTCCCTTTCGGGTAACGGTGCCAGAAATTGTCGAGTTGACGAGATAAAAATATGATAGATTGGATAAATGGATCTCGAATAAACACAAAATAAAATAAAGTTCATCAATGTATTTTTGGGTTTTTGGAAATATAGATCTGAAAATAAAAGCGAATAAAAATATATCTCGAAGGCAAATATGATAAAGAAGAGACTCGGGGCCGTAGATTTCACTAGTGGCTTCTCTCGAGAAAAATAGCATACGGTGGGTAAACAAATTACTGTTGGGCAATTGATAGAACTTCAAATAAGTATGACGATATCCAGGCAATGATCATTATATAGGCATCACGTCCAAGAATAGTAGACCGACTCCTGCCTGCATCTACTACTATTACTCCACACATCGACCGCTATCCAGCATGCATCTAGTGTATTAAGTTCATGGAGAAATGGAGTAATGCAATAAGAACGATGACATGATGTAGACAAGATCTATTTATGTAGAAATAGACCCCATCTTGTTATCCTTAATGGCAACGATACATACGTGTCGTTTCCCCTTCTGTCACTGGGATCAAGCACCGTAAGATCGGACCCATCACAAAGCACCTCTTTCCATGGCAAGAAAAACCGATCTAGTCGGCCTAACTAAACCTAAGATTCGAAGAAGAAATACAAGGCTATAAGTAATCATGCATATAAGAGATCAAAAGACTCAAATAACTTTCATGGATAAAAACATAGATTAGATCATAAACTCAAAGTTCATTGGATCCCAACAAACACACCGCAAAAAGAGTTACATCAAATAGATCTTCAAGAGACCATTGTATTGAGAATCAAAAGAGAGAGAGGAAGCCATCTAGCTACTAACTACGAACCCATAGGTCTATAATGAAATACTCACGCATCATCGGAGAGGCGCCAATGAGGATGAGGAACTCCTCCGTGATCATGTCTAGATTGGATCTGGTGGTGGTTCTGGAACTTGCGGCAGCTAGAATTGATTTTTGTCGACTCCCCTAGGGTTTTTGGAATATCGGGGTATTTATAGGGAAAAGAGGCGGTGCAGGAGGTCAACGAGGTGGGCATAACCAACCTGGGTGCACCTGGACCCCCAGGCGCGCCCTGGTGGGTTGTGCTCCCCTCGAAGCCCCCCTCTGGTACTTCTTTGGCCCAACAGGTGTCTTCTGGTCTAGAAAAAAATCTCCAATAAGTTTTGATGCGTTTTGAACTCCGTTTGATATTGATTTTCTGCGAAGTAAAAAACAAGCAAAAAACAGCAACTGGCACTGGGCACTATGTCAATAGGTTAGTCCCCAAAAATGATATAAAGTTGCTATAAAGTGATTGTAAAACACCCAAGAATGATAATATAACAACATGGCACAATAAAAAATTATAGATACGTTGGAGACGTATCACAACTCCATTATCTTCTTCGACAAGACCAGTCACTGACGTGAAAGCCAGAGCTATCATTGAATCGAACAGGAAAAGAATGTCATAGATAAAACGAGCGTTTACTGATTTGACATTGGATTCAGAAGAAGCTACTGGAACTAAATCATATGATGAAGAATTCTACAAAAGGATTGGGAGAAGTAATGCTGGGAAGGTTGCGGCTATAAATAGCCACCCCGCTCCAACTATGACCGTTGGCTGCTCCATTTGAGATTTCTGAGAAGATTGATTTGAGGAACCCCTCTCCGAGTGATTTGAGTTTAAGATCCACCGAGAGAAAACCAAGAGCCCAAACTTAGACAGTGGTTTAGCATCATAGTAGTTCTGAGTGAGAGTTCTTGTACCTATTACTCTTGAGAGCTGCGCACTCTCTAGACATATAGGTTTGGCTTTGAGTGTTGAAGAGTTGTTGTCTTCACCAAGCCTGATCTTCAGCAACCAAGAGTGATTGTGGTTTGCGAAGGTCGACCGAAGGTTTGGAGATCGCCGACAAGGATCTACCCCGAGTGAAATCAACCTGAGTCTGATCAGCTCTGTGTTAAAGGAGAATAGGGTGAAGAGAGTTTATCTTCCGTGTTAAGTCACAGCCCCTCCAACAAGACGTAGCCCTTTGGCAGAAGGGTGAACTGGTCTACCAAATCTCTTGTCGCCATCGAGCACCACTGGTTAAATTTACTCTAATGTATTTCATTAAGTAGCTTAGCTTATTTTTTTCATCCTGTGAATCTATGTTTACTCCTATCATTATCCTTGTCTATATTCTTTTATTGCCAGTCTGTACCTTTGTCTTACTTGTGTAATCTTTCAGTTGCATTTCTCTCTGCTTCAACCATGCTATGTGTCATTCTGTTACATCTGTTTGCTTGCTGCATAACCCTCATTGTAGTTAAACCTATTATCTATCAAGATCGTTCTGTTGTAAATGCTTCCCTCGAAGAATATGCCTCTGACGAAGAAAACTGATTCATTGCATTTCTCTCGATACTCTATTCCGCTGCTATGTTTGGGTTAAGTTTCAAAGCTTTCGAAAGAAAATTTGAATCTCCCATTCACCCCCCTCTGGTCGATATACTCTTGGCCCTAATAGTCCGAGATGATATTCTTCATGGTGCTTTAGTCAAAGGCCTCGCTGAAGAGTTAGGAAACCAGTTGTTTGGTTCTCCTATTGTGAGGAAGTTGAGAGTTCAAATTTTTGACCATTACCTCGCCGGCAATAGCCAGTTGGCGGGCCCATCGCGTCCAATGGTCATGTTGGCCCTTGGGTTGTGACTCTGGCTATAAATAGCCACCCCTCTTCACCATTGGTTGGTTGGCTACTCCTTGTGAATTTCAAGCAAATGTCTCTTGAGCAATCAAACCTCTCGAAGAAATTCACTGTATCCTAAGTGAGGAAAACCTAGTGCCTAATAGACAAAGTGATTAAGCATCATTGAAGAATATGTTCGAGTGAACCATATACTTTTTACTCTTGAAGACTGTGATTTTCTAGATGGTTAGGTGTCGGTTCAGAGCATCCAACAGTCATTGTGGATTGTCGATGAACAAGTATGTGAGGGTTTGGAGATCGACCTTGAAGATCTACCATGAATGATCGGGCGAGCTCTACGTGATCTTAGCTCAAGGAGAAAAGGGTGAAGACATGCTCTTCTAAGTTAAATATCAACCTCTCCAACCAGATGTAGAGTTGTCACAACAATTTGAACTGGTACAACAAATCAAATGTATTCACCGAACCCCTAGTTCCATAGTCTTCACTTTTGTTTTATTTTGAGTAATTTGCAAGTTCTAAAGAATTTGATACTTACCCTTTCTGAAGACTTTAACCGAATACTTATCTATTCCGCTGCATTTGCTTACATTTTGTTTTACATTCGGTGTCCTTGTGATGAAATGTACATGTCTTGTGTTAGGCTAGTTTACCTATTCTATTTCATCACTTACATGCTTTCCTCTGTCCCCAAGACTTTGAAGCCATGCTTTGTTTAGTTTTCTCTAGGCAGTTTATGTTCAGTTTAGCTCGTTGTCCTTTGAAGAAATAGCTTCTTTCAAATAATTTCTTAAAAATATCCAATTCACCCGCTCAGGCCGATCAAACATTCTCACACTCTAATATGAGAGGCTGCCAAAAGTAAAAAGTTATGCACCCAGACCAGTGCGCCAGTCTTCGTCACTCATTTGTCATCTGCTACAGCTGCACAAGACAAGCTTTATAAAAATCCTACCAGTGAGGTTGTTCCATATGGAACATTTCTAGAAGAAAAGAATAAGTTATCTGATGACATGGAAATTGTCATGACTGACAACTTTGTGGTATCATTGCCACCTACTACCATCCGAGAGGGTCGCGAAGAAGTTGATATAGATGGAGATGTGACGCCACCATACTACGATGACTACTGGGAATCCCAACATCCCCCATCTCCAATTCTTCAAGATGCACCTCCTCTGTTCTACCAAAATCGCCATTTGATCCTCTACGAAGACTTTGTCGTATGCATTGTTGTCCAACTACTTCACTGAAAAGCATTCTTGAAGAATTTGAACCTGCATGTCCCACTCGTGAAGTGCAAGTGGATATAATGCTAGTGCCTGAATTTTCCCACTTCCAAAGTTGTGCTCCTGGCAAGCACCCCAAGTTCATGAAAGATGACTTTCATGCACATCTATGAGATTCTTCCTTGGCAGAAATTTCATGATTCCATGTGTATGCAAAGTGCTCGCTTCTAGAGACCAACACAAAGGTTGTACTATGATATCATGCTCATCAACCAGAACCAGTTATTTCCTTACTAACATAATCAACATAAGGGCATATCCAATGGCAACCCGCAAAAAACCTCCTACATCCGTCCGCGGACAGGGGGACCAGTCCGCGGAGACAGATGCGGGAGGCAACCATCCAATTCTAGCCGCATACATTTTAAACCACATTTTAATAAAGCAGACAAAATTCATGCAAACCGGCCGATATTGATCGAAGTTTGGATTGAAAATAATACAAATCATCCACACATAGCATGCAAATTAGGTCTAGTACAACAAGGTCTCAAATTCGACTAGATCCCAGATGTCCAATAAGTTTTTCATGAACGAATCATGCCCTCCCACACATACTTCCCCTTCAGCTTCATTCAATTGACTGTGCACGTAAATGGCTATCCCTCTGACCTGTGGTACACCACGACGGCACGTGCGGGCTACATATAATGTGTAGACCAACATTGAGTGAATGAATCAATCAACAAGTTGAGCAAGAGGAAGTAAAACTTACCATCTCCTCCATGTCCGCGTGCAATGGCCACCTTGCCTCGAGCTGATTAACCAAGTTGCAAAACTTGATGACGATGACCTGGATAGCGTGCCAGCAATATGACAACGACCTCATGTTGCGTCGTTGAATGATGTACATGTCGTACTCATAGGGGAAATGTGCTTTCCTTCATGAAATTTTTCATGCACTTGCTCCCAGAAGGGTGACCCTCTGGTCCTGTCTATGAAATCTGCGGATACGGCCAGCCATGCATCGCACAACAACTCATCCTCCATGATCGAGTAGCTCACCATCCTATGTACTCTAAAAAACAACATAGCATTTGAAAATAAGCTCAATAACATTTGACCGAACACCTCCCAGGCGTGGTGTCCGCCATGGGGGTCGTCGACAGGAGGCGGAGTGTACCTCGGTACAAACGGCTCCAGGGCTGAAAGCTCCATCGAAATGGCGAGCCGGTGCGTCGGTGCTGGTTATGGACGTCCAGCAATGCCTCTGTGGCGGCCGGAGATGAACAACATCGGCGGCGGAGGTGGAGGGTGCGGATGCAAAGCAAGGGGGAGAAGGGGCATAGTAGAAGGAAATAGAACCGAGAGGGGGGGTGGTGGGCCGGGGGTGTTGGAGACCTACGTTTCGGGTGTCCGTACTCCCGCAAACCTCCCACATATTTGTCTCCAATTTGCGGGAGAAATCGCGTCCGACCGCCCCCACAGACCGATACAGGTCAGCGTTGGATGTGTTTCGTGGTCCGAACAACGCGGTATGAACGGTTGCAGGAGGTTTAACGGTCCGCCTTGGAGATGCCCTAAGGAAATGGAGATATTGCCATGCTTTGAGCCAGTACTTCAATCTCTTCAATTCGTTGGCCTGCTCCAACTTTTCACAGGTGTGTAGGATTGCAATGAAAGAATTAGTTCTATGCCACCCTCCACATATCTAGCAATCATAAAGATACAACCACTTGAGTTCTTGAGTGGATGACTGACAATACTCATTTCCAAGCGCCAGCTACTGAATTACTTCGTCACACTAGTTTGCACTATGCAGCTCCTAGTTCCATTAATTTGTACAAGGAGAAAATGTTCGCACACACTTCTTGATGAAGAATTTGCACTATGCGCCCAAGACCATCTATCGCATTGTGACGAAGACATTGTGCCCCATCAAAGGATTCAACTCCAGTGATGAAATCATTAGCCCTATGAAGAATGTGCTATACAACTTCACCAATTCCATTCCCTTTGACTTGCATGATTTCTTTGTAAGGACGATGGTCGATATTTGCACCAAGGATTATGCGATTCGTCATGACTTACTCTTCTCCTGCATATCAACATAGCAGGTGCTTGGCCCAAATTATCATGGTTTTCTTCCTCCAGTTATATATTAGGTTGGCCATAGTGATGGTATCTTAGCCGGTATCATGCACTCCAGAATAGCAAACATGCTGATGTGGCAGAGAATTAAAGAAAAGAGACGGGTTAGAATAACATAGGTAGATACTGTATCATGTTAAATGCTATGCTATTTTGTGTTATACATGACAATAAATATGATCATCTATGATACTATGCAATATGAGACCTCCTCCAATGCACTAGTGCTAAGATGATGTGCTAAACACATTAAAGCCCTATTTGGTTCCAAATAAGTCACCAACTTATAAGTCGAAAAGTGCAAAAAGTGACTTATTTTGCCAAACAGACCCAACTTATAAGTCACCCCAACTTATAAGTCATAAGTTGCTCCACCCCAACTTAAAACTTATAAGTCACCCCTTTTTGCATGGGTCCCACCACCTTTACATAAAAAAACAAGGTGGGAAGGTGTGCTCAAGTGACTTAGAGCATCTCCAGCCGCGCCCCAGGAAGGCCTCCCCAGGCGATTTTCTCGCGCCGGCGCCGAAAACATGGCCCAGTCGCGCCCCCAGGAGCCCGATTTTCGCCCGCCTGGGTCGAAAACAGCGCCGACGGATCCAGGCCGAACCCGGTGCGCTGGGGGCGCCCGGGGGCACCAGGGCGAGCTGTTTTGGCGCGAAAAAGCTGCGGGCCAGCCGTGTCAGCGACATGGCACCTCGTCTTCCACCAATGGCCTCGGTTCCCGTGGGGAATCAATGGCAAGGCTGCCGCCGGTCAGCCTTGCCATTGATTCCTCACAGGCGGCGCGTCACGGACGGTGCGCCGACGCCTCCCCTCCCTCGCACGCATTCACACGGGCGCGGCGCGACTATATAGCCGGTGGCCTCACTCGCCTGTGCCCACACCAGCCCCGCCCCTCGCCGCCGCCCAGCCCCTCCCTCTACCTCTCCCGAGCGCTGCCGCCCAGCCCCTCCCTCTCCCTCTCTACCTCTCTCGAGCCCGTCGCCATGGCAGAGCGTTTCCCCGGAGACGAGGCGGCGGCCAACGGCTTCGGCCGCCGTTCGCTGCGCGAACAGGAGTCCTGGCTCCTGTTCCAGGCGAACATCCCGGCGCCACCGGACATGCGCGCCGGGCCGACGGGGTGGAGACTCAGCGATGGGGGAGTGCTCGTTCCCCCGTTGCCCGACGCCGTGGCCAAGCCCAAATACTTCGCCGAGGAGGTCGAGGTTGTCCGCGCCTCCCTCACCGAGGCCCAGCTCTCCCTCACCCAGTACACCGCCGACAACCACGCGGCTTGGGCGGTGTAACGCCCTCGATGCGGCTATATCTCCCACGTGTCGAAGCATGACTTAGAGGCATAACCGCATTGAAAGCAATGTCGCAAGTGAGGTAATCTTCACACAACCCATGTAATACATAAGGGAAAAGATACATAGTTGGCTTACAATCGCCACTTCACACAATTACATGAATATAACATTACATCAACCAGATACACACAAGGTCCGACTACGGAACCCAAAATAAAAGAAGACTACCCCAAATGCTACACAGATCCCCGATCGACCCCAACTGGGCTCCACTACTGATCAACTGGAAACGAAACAACATAAAGGACAAGATCTTCATGGAGCTCCTCCTTGAGCTTGGTTGCGTCATCTGCACGGTTCAACGGCACCTGCAAACTGGTTTTGGAAGTATCTGTGAGTCACGAGGACTCGGCAATCTCACACCCTCGCGATCAAGACTATTTAAGCTTATGGGTAAGGTAAAGGTATGAGGTGGAGCTGCAGCAAGCGACTAGCATATATGGTGGCTAACATACGCAAATGAGAGCGAGAAGAGAAGGCAAAAGCACGGTCGAACATCTATGATCAAGAAGTGATCCTAGAACAACCTACGTCAAGCATAACTCCAACACTGTGTTCACTTCCCGGACTCCGCCGGAAAGAGACCATCACGGTTACACACGCGGTTGATGTATTTTAATTAAGGTCAACTTCAGGTTTTCTACAACCGGACATTAACAAATTCCCATCTGCCCATAACCGCGGGCACGGCTTTCGAAAGTTCAAATCCCTACAGGGGTGTCCGAACTTAGCCCATCACAAGCTCTCACGGTCAACGAAGGATATTCCTTCTAGCGGGAAGACCCGATCAGACTCGGAATCCTGGTTACAAGACATCCTCGACAATGGTAAAACAAGTCTAGCAACACCGCCCGAATGTGCCGACAAATCCCGATAGGAGCTGCACATATCTCATTCTCAGGGCACACTCAGATAGGTCAAGCTACGAGTAAAACCAGCCCTTGAGTTTCCCCGAGGTGGCACCGCAGGCTGCCCGGTTCGGACCAACACTTAGAGAAGCACTGGCCCGGGGGGGTTAAAATAATGATGACCCTCAGGAGCGCGACTCCCAAGGGAAAATAAAAGGCTAGGTGGCGAATGGTAAAACCAATGTTGGGCATTCCTGGAGGAGTTTTATTCAAGGCGAACTGTCAAGGGGTTCCCATTATAACCCAACCGCATAAGGAACGCAAAATCCGGGAACATAACACCGATATGACGGAAACTAGGGCGGCAAGAGTGGAACAAAACACCAGACATAAGGCCGAGCCTTCCACCCTTTACCAAGTATATAGATGCATTAATTAAATAAGAGGTATTGTGATATCCCAACAAGTAAACATGTTCCAACAAGGAACAACATCTCCATGTTCCAATAAGGAACAAACTTCAATCTTCACCTGCAACTAACAATGCTATAAGAGGGGCTGAGCAAAGCGGTAACATAGCCAAACAACGGTTTGCTAGGACAAGGTGGGTTAGAGGCTTGGTTCAACAATATGGGAGGCATGATAAGCAAGTGGTAGGTATCGCAGCATAGGCATAGCAAAAGAGCGAGTAACTAGCAAGCAAAGATAGAAGTGATTTCGAGGGTATGGTCATCTTGCCTGAAATCCCGCAAGGAAGAAGAACAAGTCCATGAAGAAGATAAACGGACGTAGTCGAATGGATCCTCACACACACGACGTTACCAGAACCAACCCGGAGAAGCAAACACCGGAAAGAAGCACACAACATAGTAAACAACCAACACATGAACATGGTATGATATGCGGGATGCGGTATGCGATGTATATGCATGATTTGCAAGGGATTGAATGAACCTGGCCTCAACATGGGAATCCAAGAGTGCCACTGGAAAGGTGAGATGATTTCGGTTGAAATCGATATAAAGATAAATATGCTACAGCACTCAAACATGACAACAAAATACATGGCAGGGAACCACTCATGATGCTTGACAAAAGATGAACACTGAGCTACGGCCAATTCATCCATTAACAGATTCAAACAAGCATGGCAAAAGTGCAAATGATAACAGGTTTCAGACTTAGTGAAATTAACACAAGTCTAGAATTTAACATCAGGTAGCACACTTTAGAGCATGAAAACTACATGCTACAGGAACTTAACATGGCAAAGCAAGGCATGGCATGAAGCTACTCAAAGCACGTAACAAAAGTCCCTTAGTGACCTTGAGCCAAAAGGGATCAGAAAATACAATTACAAGCACGTGACCATGGCAAAAACATGATCAGATTACAGACTTAGTGAAAAACTGGAGCATGCAAACCAGTTAACGAGTAGGCATGTTCACGAGCTCGATGCACTCACTACAGAGCATGGCATGACAAACTAAGCATACACCCATTAATAATACATGCCCTAGAAGCTAGACATGGCAAGAACAACAACATAGCATGCACAGATCAATAGCAACAACCTCGGCAAAATCGCTAACAAGTCAACAATCTGCCAGGATTCATGAAATAGCAAAAGTAGAGCTCGATTGACTCAAGCTAGGGTGCTCTATAAATGCAAACAAAGACATGGATGGATAGAGCACCACAATGTTCACAAATCATCCTTACTGATCATCCTCAAAAGAGGCATGGATCACTAGGAAACAATATGAACATATGGCATAATGACAAAATCAGGACAAGGACTTAGAGAAATTCTAAGTCCCTGAAATCAGCATTACCGAGTACGCTACTTTGCAAGCTTGTGCTAGTCACCAAAAATATCACAAAAATACATGGTAAGCACCTCTGTAAAGATGGCATGGCATATAACAAAACACATGTAGACCTCAGGATCATAGCATGCACACATTAACCATGGCAAAAATGACAAATATCTATTTGATGAAACAGATCTGGCAAATATATCACATAGCCCTCTTCCAACAGCATTTCGGGCATCAAGATGAGCTCAAATGAAAATGATGCAACGAGATGAAATGATGTACTCGTTGAGACGAACATTTTGATATGCTACACGCTCAAAACGGAGCCACGGATGATGAGTTATGATGCAATGAAAATGCCCAAAAATACTGGAATCTAGGGGACTTAGTGGAATTTCAACCTCTCCGAGAAAGTCAACGGGACGAAGCGGTGCAGGATGACGAGATCCGGGACGGAGGGCGCTGTTTGGTTGGAGGAAGTGGTGGATCTGATCCCGGCGAATGGATCCGGGACAGAGTGGAGCTCCGGCGAGCTTCGCGAGCTCCGGCGATGATGGGGAGGCGGCGTGGAAGGACGGAGGTGGCCGGGAGATGGCAGGTGAGGGCGGCCGGCGAGCCCTGTGGCCACGGTGAGGCCGGCCGGCGAGGTCATGAGGCGGCGGCGGCATGAGCTCCCGCGGCGGCGGCGGAGCTCGAAGGAGCAGCGGTCGGCGGCGCTTGCCGTTGGCGAAGAATGAGGTGGCGGCGACGATAGCTTCCAGCGGCGGGGACGACGTACGAGGCGGCGCAGGTCCCGGGCGGCGGCGCAAGAGGCATGGCGGCGTGCACGCGCGGTCAGGCGCGATCGGTGGCGAGCAACGGAGCAGGCGGCGGCGGCGCTAGGGCGGCGGCGGCCGGCGATGAACAGCGAGGCGGCGGAGGCGCTAGGGCAGAGTGGCGGCGGCGAGCGGGCCCGGCGAGGCCCGGTTCGGCCCTGGGGCGGGCCGGATCTGGGCTCCGGGCGGCGGCGGCGATGTGGGGCGCTGGCGGCGGTGACGTGGCGCCCTGCGGTTGGGCGCGGGAGGCGGAGAGGATGACGTGTCGCGCTCCCATTGGATGGAGCGACGTGGTATCTGGACATGTCCGTCGGCGGGGAAATTGTCCGGCGGCGCGAGGTGGACGAAGGTTAGGGTTTATCTGCGTGAGAATTTCAAAGGGAGACACATATTTATAGATAGAGGGAGCTAGGAGAGTCCAAATGAGGTGCGGTTTGCGGCCACGCGATCATGATCGAACGCTCTAGATGATGGAGAGGGTTTAGGTGGGTTTTTGGGCCAAATTGGAAGGGTGTTGGGCTGCAACACTCACGAGGCCTTTTTGGTCCCTCGGTTAACCGTTGGAGTATCAAACGAAGTCCAAATGACACAAAACTTGACAGGCGGTCTACCGGTAGTAAACCAAGGCCGCATGACAAGTCTCGGTCCAATCCGAAAACGATTAACACCCGCACACGAGAAAGAGGTAGAACGGGACACCGGGTGACATAGGAGCGCCGGATGCAAAACGGACAACGGGGAAAATGCTCGGATGCATGAGACGAACATGTATGCAAATGAAACGCACATGATGACATGATATGCAATGAATGACATGCAAGCAATGACAACGCAACAACAGCAAATAACTGGAAGACACCCGGCGAATTGGTCTCGGGACGCTACAACACTCCACCACTATGAGAGGATCTCGTCCCGAGATCTAGAATGACACCGGAGGGACAACAGAAGAGAAAGAGGAGAGGTAAAGCTAAGTTGCTTCTTTGACAAATGAGTGAAACCACGAACCTTGCAAAGATTAAACCATATAAAGAAAGAATGCAACAAAGAAGAACAAAGTTGAAAGCACTCCGGTAGGGAAGAGGAACAAGGAATTACAAATTCGGACATCACTTCGGTTGAAAAGAGATGAAAGACTTGATAAAATGAAAGAGCTTGAGCAAAAGGGCACAACACTCCGGTTAAATGGATAGGCATGAAAATAACATGATCTTTGACAAAAAAATGAGATGACGAGTGAAAAGAACAACATCGCAATGCCTCCGGAACGAAAGAATAGAAGATAGATAGTTGAGCTAGGAGAATGGAGAAGAAAATGCCAACTTCTGCCACAAAAGAGCTTGAAAGGCATCTTTAGGAGAAGGATCGAACGGAGTTGTCGGAAAACCAACAACGAAAAGAGTAAGCTTGTTCTAGGCTTATGGACAACATCTCAAAACTGAGTTGAAATACTGCCACTGACGGAAACGATAGATTGGATTGATATCCACAAGGAGACGAGAAACTATTTCATCGGGAGGATAAATGAAGAACTTGGTTCATTTATGAGCACCATAGATAGATAGCAACATTCCTTAGGGAAGGCTTTAGGTGAACTATAACCCAAGATAACTCCAATGACGAGATTGATGGGTTTAAAATATCTCATTCTTAACCACATGTGAATCATGGAACATGAACTCAAATTATCAAGAATGACATAATACCACCTCCAATGATACGGAAGAAAGAATTACACTCCGGATAGCAAGATGAAGAATACTTGAGCTCCCTAGAAAAGAATCTCGATGAAAACTTCGAGAAGGAATTAAATCCTTTAAGAACCATCATGTAGAGTCTCCATGAAGAATTCCGGTAACAAAAGGATGATCAAAGGAAGTGAAGGATGAAAAGAATAAGATTGAAACCTTGCAATGATTAGATGGAGCTTTGAAAAGATATAATTGAAATAACTTGGAGCTCCGTAAAAGGAAGATTAACCAAAGAGATCAAGAATTTATTCGTCATGAGCAAACTCTGAAGGAAGGAATTGATCACTTGGATGAAACAAGAATAAGAATTACATTATGCGTATCCTTCACCAATTAAATTGATGACGAGCAAATGGATTGCATACAACTTATTCCCGTAGAAAGGATTAAGAGAGATATAGCTCAAACTTGAGAAGGTCTTCGACGAATCCACCGGTAGGATTGAAAATAGCAAATGAGTTGATATGATAACAAGGTAAGAAGAATCTTGAACGAACCACCGTATGAATTGAAAATGAATGAAGAGAAGATAAAGAAACACCGGGAAGAATTAGCAAATGAACGAAGGTACTTGAGAGAATTTAGATACAAGAGGACGAATAGTTCACGAACTGATTAGAGAATATTTGACTGATGCACCGGTAAGATTTGGAGAACAATAGCTGAAAGCTGACAATGAATAAGTCTTCTGAAATGATGGGCTCCGGAGGAAGGAAAAGAATTTTCGCGATCAAAACAATTATGAGAGGATGGCCTTGAACTAGAACCACGAATCTCTGAGAGAACGGATAAGATATGGAGGTAAAACTCTTCTTCGGTCTTCAAAATCTGAGAATGACGATGAGAAACACCACCAAATTGTTGAGATATTCTGGAATAAAGTAGAATGGAAAAGTTGAACCAACGATGAAAATAGTGTGAAAGATCTTGGAGAAGGAATTTGACTGATGAAGAATCATTCTTACGTCAAACTTTGAAAGAATTTGAGAATAACTCCAGGAAGATTAGAAGAGTCAGGTAAGATCCTGGGAAAAGACCTATGGGTTAGGGCCCACTGAAAAGATACACTGTAGAACGATTTCAAAGAGAGATTGCCCCGGTTGAATTCAAATGGCTTGAATGAGATAACATCCTCGAAAGAGCTTGAACGAAAGCAGAGTGTAAGCACGAATCTTCGGGATATCTTGAGCACTCCGGAACAATTGAATAGCGAGAAATGACTGAATATGAGGTGCACCGGCAAGAGAAGGTATTTGAAACGAGGAAATGATATGATCAACAAGGCTTTAATTGGTTCCACCAGAGAAGAAAAAGAATGAATAATGATAACTTGAAGCTCCGTTAGTATCTTCTTGAGAATCACCGGATAAGAACACTGACGGAAAAGGAATGGAGAGACTTCACAAGAATAAAAGGATAGTTGATTAAGACATTGGATTCCTTGAAGAAAAAGGATGGGTGGGCGGGAAAACAAAGGCAACTTGGGGATGGATGAAACAAACACCGTTGAGAAGAACTGATACTTGATCTTGCGGATGTTGCAATGATCGGATCCACTTGAAGAGAAGCACACCGGTTTAAAAAGGATTGACATGAAAAACTCGATGATCGAGAAGGATTAGTGTTCACATCGGGGTATGAGAACACCGCTTAGGAAAAGGTATGGAATCAACATTTGACTTCGAAGCAACTCGAATACCACAACTTAAAACAAAAACAAAGGATTGGCTTGCAGAATAAGCCGGAACAAACATATGATAGAGATTTCGTTCGAAGTTTTCGTGGTGGGGCCTACACGGGCTCGATCGTACAGCACCATCATGTACAAGGCAGTGCACATGACATACGAAGCGTCCCCGGGTCGGCATAGCCAAGGACTCTTTAAGACACAACGAGACCACTGTAAAACCAACCGTGGATAGGCGGACCACTAGACGTCGAACCCTAATTTCATATCATACACCTGTCGGAAAGATATCCTAAGAGCTACTTGAATTCCACTTATAAACTCCCAAAACTTTCCGGTTATGCAATCAGATGTTGGGGATACAGAGGAAGCATAATACCTCACCCAAAACTAGCAAATCCTACATCCAGCTGTATCCATCCTTCAACACATAACCAAGAAACCTTCGGAAATCGTCTACCTCAACCTTCGAAAAGCATCCGTTATACGAGTTATGGCAATACTCCCAAACTCCCGCCCCAGTACTGGGTGGCGTCGAGGTTATCTCACCAACAACTGCATAAAAGAGATTGTTGATGTCGGCGAAACTAATCTCAGGTATTCCAGAACTGCAACGATAAAATTGTGACGACAACACCTCGGAGCTCAACTCCCCGGGACACTGCCACAACCCCTAAATGACAGGAGGCACCAAGAACAATGTTCTCATCACAAATCGATCGGAACCGCTACAAGAAATATGTCAACTTGTGACCAGCACTATTGGTCACTGAATGGTCACTGTTTTCAATTTGTGACCTTTTTGTGACCAAAAACATAAGGTCAAAAGCTGGCCGTCATAAACTGACTATAGCGACCTTTCTTCTGGAATGGTCGTAGAAGTTTATGACCAAAATACGTCTACTGTGGCGTTTTGGTCACTAGCAACCTCCCCAGGCCACGTAGGCATCCAGCGTGGCAATCTGATGTGGCATAAGATTCAGCCCGGTCCAATTCGAGTTTCTACATGGGCCTAGCCCAACAATTTGGCCTTTTTATATATTTTTTCTATCAATTTTTGATCAGCTTCATGGACCAAGCCCAACATTGCAACTTTTTTTATTGTTGGGTTGTGGCCTTTTTGTCTAAACGAATTTAGTTTTTCTTTTTTTCCAAAAGAAGGATCCACTAGTCAGATGGGTCCCGGTTGTCAGGTTTTGGTAACTGGGTCCCATTTGTCATGTTCTGGTAAGTGGGTCCCATCTATCAGGCTCATATTCTTCATATTCGAACCAATATTTAAATGGGCGGACAAAAAGCACAAATAATGCTTGAAATAAGAGCAACCAGATCCTTACAAGTGTAATACAGTGGCAATCACAGTAATGACTACAAGTGTAATACAATACTTTACAAGCTTTACAAGCAATCACAAACTCACAACATGCCAAACTCGTTGGACTACAATAGTGATATGAACAACATGCCGAACTAGCTGGACAACTGTAGTTAGGGCTGGGAACAAACAAAATGACCTTCAAGAAAACAGACAACATGCCTTCCTCGGTCGCCCTGTTACATGAATCAGCAGGGAAGAATCAGAAAAGGTGAAGAATCAGAACAGACCATTCAAGAAAAGGAAACTTATTTAGAATGATAACAAAAACTGAGTTAGTACCATGCTTTTTGTTCTCCAGCTAGTTAAAATGAGATAAATCGTTCATACAAGAAAACAGAGACGCAATATGAACACACAGCAGGATTGACAAGTACACAGCAGGATTCAATAATTTTTTAGGATCGCAAGACACCAATATAAGCTAGAATTGACAAGTACACATCAAGATTCAATTCATCTTGCCCATATACAGCAACCAACAGACATCTAACATTTCAGCATGCACATACAACTTATTTACTTATTTTTGAGCAAAACCGCCCACTGCCAAACAGAATGTCCTTTCATTTGATAAATAAGAATAGCATGCCAAAGAAAGGCAAGCGTACAACAAACACACTACAGATAAGCAAGATACTAGAGGTCAGCACACAAGTCATATCATATATTCTGTTAACCTTTGACACATCATATAGAATTATGAGCTTGACAGTCGTCGGTCTAACCATATCACGCAAGCAACGGCATACAAACTAATTAGCAGTACTATATATGATGCAGCATACGGACAGAATTTCTACCTTGTTATCATTAGGGAGCAACAGGGGGTGGGGGAAGATTTCGATCGGCTTTGTGTCAACTGCCATCACCACAAACTCAAAGTCTTGGTAGCTAGGGAAAATAGAAAACGGAGATTAAAAATCATAGGAACTGAAATTAGTAGGACCGACCAAAGCACGCAGCTAGGGACTGGTCACCTTCAAGGTAGAACAATGAATTAACTAGTTTTAGTCAAAGTCGTAAGCATGCACATACAGCCATACATACGAATTGAACCAGAATCCATGTATGTCTGTGCACTTAATTGCAGGTTCTATCCAACTTGCAACTGGAAGGAGTACAACCTAGTTTACTAGCAGCCTAACAAAGATTCAGGTTCTTGGTTTGGTGCATGGATCCTGCTGTCATAGACAGACAGAGAGGAAAGAGCACTGACGACACAACTACGACAGCAGAGCGATGCAAGCCAGTCAGGCAGTGCTTGATAAGCTATTGATAAGTAGTTTGCACACAATTAGCAGGCAACCAACAAAGTAATGTTGTATACTGTTCTGCAGTAAAGAGTAGAATTTCTTTCTGTTGGCTCTAAAATTTCTGTCCATGGTACACACATGACATACCATCGATTTGAATGTGAAACTTAATTCTGCACAATTTAGTTGCTTATAAATTCCAGCACCAGATTAGCATGTCTCGTTACTAATGAAGTAATTCCTTTATCAATCATAGAATGGAAGGAATCACACAACATCGGGTAGTACTGTAATTGGATTTAGTAGTAAATCTGTAGATACATGTGGTTGGTATCTACTAGTAGGGAGTTGCACAGCATCTGGTGTTCTAATTAGAGAGTTGCTAGTGTGTTTTACTTACCCTGCTCTGCTCTTCTTTTCTACAAGCGAAAGCAGAGCAGGGAGAGCAAGCACACTACCATAACATACAAAGTCGTCTACAACCAGCCCAAAAACATACATACCTACAGGACTCACTCACGCACTGCCATTGTGTTATGGATGAGCATGTCTAATGTGTGAGAGAAAATGCAGACAAGTTGAGGTAAAGTGCTGACCCCACGCTGTGAGGAACAGATCGAGGAGCTAATAACTAGGCAATGCAGCACCAAGTCCGACTCTACTACTACTACCTGTGATGCATCATTATTGATCCATGGAAGATAATAGTAAAGATTAGAATCCATGATTTTGATACAGAAGTTACCTAGCCTGGTAGCCTAGCATAGAGCAGCACTACATAGTACTTGGCCAGCAAATTTGAGCAATTCAGTGACCGCATCGCATGACAACAAATATAAAAGCTATGAACAACATTGCATACAATGTGTGACAACAGAGAACACATTTGACAATGTAGAACGCATGCGCAACCACACATCCCATAACACGGTTACAATCTAGAGGCAGTTAGCTAGCTGCTACCAGATCGCTCACTCATCAATATAGAACTGCAAAAGAGCACAAAAGAAATAAATCAACAAGAGCATAAGGCATACTGTATCCAGCTAGCTAGATTTCATCTTGAGACTTATCCTTGTGCTTCTGTAGCATCTCGATAACTTGGTCCAGGGGTGGGTCTCCGGGCCTCCGAAAAACCCGGTCGCCGATCTTGAACTTGTACGCCTCCGGCTGCACAGAATGAACTCCTTCAACTACAAAACACATACATCCATGCATGTATACACTTGAGCTAGCATGCACCAACCAGTGTGTAACTAACCAACTACTCCAGCTAATTAACTTCAAGAATGAACAATTAACCAATTAAACAAGACAGAAACTAGCATAATGATCTATAAACAAAATGGGAAGTAAGCAGACGTGACCTGGAGGTCGTTGGAGAGCTCGGGCGTGACCTGGAGGTACTTGGTCTTGTCCTTGAGCCCGGCCATGGCCACCTTCTTCCCTGAACACGGACACATACACCTTGCACACCTGCAGACACAAACCGGAGCAGAGACAAGGAACTCAACATCCCAGATTGCAGCGCAGCCGCATTGTTTCAAGGGAGAGTCCGGGCGTGACCTGGAGGTCGTTGGAGAGCTCGACGTCGGTGATGGTGGTGGGGGAGGAGAGGTAGCGGTCGGCGCCGAGGGAGGCCTCGGGGAGGACGGCGCGCTGCATGACGGGGTCGCGGGTCAACATGTCCGCCAGCTCCCACTGGATCTGCTTCGCCACCATTCGCACCCGTCGCTCCTTGGCCATGCACCGCACCACGTGCAGCCGCCGCACGGAGACGGGCGCCTCGGCGGCGAGGGCCCGTGGCAGCGGCGAGGACACCAGCGGCCGTCACGGGAACATCCTCGCTGGCTTCATGGTGGTGGGGGATTTTGCGCTGCGGTGAGGCCGTCGGCCGTCGCTGTAGGGAGTGGGAAGGGGAGGGGTGAGAGGAGGAGGGTGTGGGGAACGGCGACGAGCTCCGCCGGAGGGAGGTGGTAGAGGCGACGCGAGACAGCGAGGAAACGGGGGATCTGGATGGTGGAAGGAAGGATGGCCAACGCTGGGGGCGATGAAGAGGTCGACGGCGGCGGGTGTGGGGGAGGCCGGCGGCGGGTTTGGGATGGCAGAGAGAGGGAGGTCTGGGTCGGGGAGAGGGGGATCTGGGAGGAGGTGGCGGCGGCGAGGATCTGAGGGAGGAGGATTGTGGCGGCTGCGGGGAGAGGAGGGGTGCGATGGGGGGTTGATGGGATCTGGCCTAGGGTTTGGGCTGCAGGTGGGGGGTATCTCTTTTTCATTTTATTTTCTTTTTTTCTGTAGATAGATGGATGGATGGATGTGGGATGGAGAGATGGATGGATGGATGGATGGGCGCCATGTCATCAATCCGTGGGAAGAGTCGTGATTGGTTCGGAAAAACTAGTGATTTTAAAAAAATGTCTAAGTACTAAAAATAGAGGGATTTTGTGAAGTAGCTATCAAGAATATTTTGCAAAATGGCACCACACAAATTTTCACTAGATTTAGACCACATTTTATGGATAAGGACCAATTTCTATGCATTTCTGATCTTTCTAGCTATTTTTAATCATTTTCCGAGTGCCCAAAATGACTTTTTTTGTGAAGGACCTACCATATATTTGTTGCAAAATTGTACCAAATCAATTTTCTAAAATACCATGACATATTTAATGCATAATTGACCAAATGATTGGGTGTCAAAATTTTTGATCCACCTCTCATGAAAAAGACAAATTTCCGCTCATTCAGTAGGAAACGGGTCAAATTTGAACTGCAACGTCCTCATTGTTTGTTATTTATTTTTTCCAAAAATCATTTCTAGGTACAAAAGTATCTATTTAATCAAAGAAACACCAAAAAAATTCCAAGATTCAAGCACTAGCTAGGAACGGTCATTCCCGCCGTTTTGACCGCATTTTGAAACAGGCATAAAAAATTCAAAAAAATCAAAAAATTGGGAAACCTTCGCATTGTGTCATTATATGTCTCCAAGTTCCTAGAAAAAATAACAAACTTGCAATATGGAAATTATTTTAAAAAGGTGTTCTCAGAAACGAGCTATCATGTGTGGAGATCAATGGCTTTCAAGCCAAATGATCAATCTTATGGCCACATCCATGGCATAGTTTGTTCAAATGATGTCATATTGTGCACAAGAGTGCATATTGTAATGGCAAACAATGTTTCCTAAGGAAGTTTTCATTTTCTTTGGACGAAAAAACCATTTTCCATTTTTTGAGTGCCCAAAAGGAGGTTTTTTTGTGAAGGACCTCCCAAATAATTGTTGCAAAATTGGACCAAATCATTTTTCTAAAATACTAGGCCATATTTAATGCACAATTGACCAAATGGTTGGGTGTAAAAAAATTTGATCCACCTCTCATGAAAAAGACAAATTTCCGCCGATTCAGTTGGAAGCGGGTCAAATTTGAACTGTAGTTGCCTTGTAGTTTGCTCTTTATTTTTTCCAAAAATCATTTCTAGGTACATAAGTATCTATTTAATCATAGAAACACCAAAAAATTCCAAGATTCAACCACTAGTTAGGAACGGTCATTCCCACCGTTTTGACCGCATTTTGAAACGGGCATAAAAAATCAAAGAAAAACAAAAAATTGGGAAACCTTCGCATTGTGTCATTATATGTGGCCAAGTTCTTAGGAAAAATAACAAACTTGTAATACGGCAATTATTTTAAAAAAGTGTTCTCAGAAACGAGCTATCACGTGTGGAGATCAATGGCTTTCAAGCCAAATGATCAATCTTATGGCCACATCCATGGCATAATTTGTTCAAATGATCTCATATTGTGCACAAGGGTGCATATTGGAATGGCAAACAATGTTGCCTAAGGAAGTTTTCATTTTCTTTGGACGAAAAAACCATTTTCCATTTTTCGAGTGCCCAAAAGGAGGTTTTTTTGTGAAGGACCTCCCAAATAATTGTTGCAAAATTGGACCAAATCATTTTTCTAAAATACTAGGACATATTTAATGCACAATTGACCAAATGGTTGGGTGTAAAAAGTTTTGATCCACCTCTCATGAAAAAGACAAATTTCCGCTGATTCAGTTGGAAGCGGGTCAAATTTGAACTGTAGCTGCCTTGTAGTTTGCTCTTTATTTTTTCCAAAAATCATTTCTAGTTACATAAGTACCTATTTAATTAGAGAAACACCAAAAAAAATTCAAGATTCAACCACTAGCTAGGAACGGTCATTCCCGCCGTTTTGACCGCATTTTGAAACGGGCATAAAAAATTCAAAAAAATCAAAAAATTGGGAAACCTTCGCATTGTGTCATTATATGTGGCCAAGTTCCCAGGAAAAATAACAAACTTGTAATACGGCAATTATTTTAAAAAAGTGTTCTCAAAATCGAGCTATCACGTGTGGATATCAATGGCTTTCAAGCCAAATGATCAATCTTATGGCCACATTCATGGCATAATTTGTTCAAATGATCCCATATTGTGCACAAGGGTGTATATTGGAATGGCAAACAATGTTGCCTAAGGAAGTTTTCATTTTCTTTGGACGAAAAAACCATTTTCCATTTTTCGAGTGCCCAAAAGAAGGTCTTTTTGTGAAGGACCTCCCAAATAATTGTTGCAAAATTGGACCAAATCATTTTTATAAAATACTAGGCCATATTTAATGCACAATTGACAAAATTGTTGGGCGTCAAAAGTTTTGATCCACCTCTGGTGAAAAAGACAAATTCCCATTGATTCAGTAGGAAGCGGGTCAAATTTGAACTGCAGCTGCCTCATAGTTTACTATTTATTTTTTCCAAATATCATTTATAGTTACATAAGTACCTATTTAATCATAAATACATGGTTTGATGGCGATACGTCGAGGTTTGGGCGGTGGCCAAGGCCCCCAACTCTAGAGCGCGTAAACTCGCATGCCCGACGCGTGGTCACCGCGTGACCGTGGTGTTGCCATGTGTTCTGGGCAGCCTAGGCATGTCTAGTGGTTGGGCACTCCCCAGGTAGGTTCTAGGAAGAAAATTACAACATAAGATTCTCACGAGGAGACCGATCGATGCTCAAACATGAATTAGCAGCCAAGTGTTTGATTAGCGGTACGGGAAATGCACATGGCCAATGGGCGTGAGTGTTTGCTGAGGATGATCATCTACTAAGAAGAATGTCTTCGCAAATTTTCAGATCAAAAGGAGGATCCTAGGTGGTACTTGCTTTGCAAAGTACCACACTGGACAGAAATATGAATGTTGAAACTAGGCTCAAAATAATGAATGGATTGAGCTGAAATTTGGTGGAGGATGGTTAATTGGGCATTGGAAAGCACCGTAGAAAATTGATACCATTTGGACATGCCAAAGTGGTACTTCCTTCACAATGCTCTTCTATGGACAGAAACTTGGGAAAACTAGTGAGAGAAATTGGATGAATGAAATGAGCTCAAATTTGGTGTAGGTAAGTTACATAGGTATGGTTATGCCTTGGTAGATTTTCAGATCATTTGGGTAAGCCTAGCTAGTACTTACTTCACAAAGCTTCTCTCGAGGTAGCAACTTTGAAAATTTCCTGAGAAAGATTGACTAGGAAAATGGAGCTGAATATTATTATGTGGCAATTATTTGGGTATGGAAGAGTGCCCAAAGAGTTTGAGGTTAATAGGAGGGGTCTAGATAACACTTGCTTTGCAACGTGCCAATTTGGCCATAAAATATAAATTGAACCTGGGCTCACATAGATAATTTTCCTGAGCTGCAATTTGTAGGAGGGTGATAATTTGGGCATATGAAGAAACCGTATAAATTTCATGTCATTTGGATATATAAAAAAGGTACTTCCTTCACAATGCTTCTAGGTGGACAAAAACTTTGGAAATTTGCCGAGGAAGATTTGCTAGGAAAGTGGAGCTGAATTTTGTCATGCAGTAATGATTTGGATAGGAAAGAGTGCCCAAAAATTCTGAGGGCAATCAAGAATATATAAATAGCACTTCCTTCATAAAGTGTTGTCATGAACAGAATAGGAAAATGAATATTGTTGAATTAGTTTTGAACTAGGAAAGGAAGGATTTTTACATATTTGATGAAGATATGACCCAAAGAATTTATGAGATTTTTTTGGGAATTTTTGGAATGACAGAAATATAGGTTGCTTCACAACCTAGGGCAAAAACTGCCACATGGACATGACACATAGGCAAAACTGATAAGGTGGCGCCTAGTCATAGCAACCCACCACAATTTACAAGGTTATGACCATCTATATTGGTCATGATCAGCTAGAAATAAGGCAGCAGACCAGTGCTATCTGCTTTATGACCATTTCGTGTAAGGAAATTACGACCTTTCTGACCAAAATGGTCGTTATAGTTTAGGTTTTGGAGCCCCCCGAACAACTTTTGACCAATTGGTCTGAAATGGTCATAGATCTATGACCAATTCTTCCAGAGTCACTAACAGAAGGTCACAAGTTGACATATTTCTTGTAGTGAACGATTCCAAGATACCCGCGTGATCCTAAATTTTTTTTAGTGAAATTTGAGAAGAGAAGAGTCAAAACTCTACGTCAGGATGCCTCACCAGAGCGACGAAGGGACTGAGGAGTAAAAAGAAATCCTAACTCTCCGATACATATAATCCTAAATGACTCAAAACATTTCTAGACTCACTAACGCCAGCGGTTCGATCAAGCAGGGGGCTCCTAAGGTCGGGGAAGGCTCTGATTACCAACTTGTAACGCCCTCGATGCGGCTATATCTCCCACGTGTCGAAGCACGACTTAGAGGCATAACCGCATTAAAAGCAATGTCGCAAGTGAGGTAATCTTCACACAACCCATGTAATACATAAGGGAAAAGATACATAGTTGGCTTACAATCGCCACTTCACACAATTACATGAATATAACATTACATCAACTAGATACACACAAGGTCCGACTACGGAACCCGAAATAAAAGAAGACTACCCCAAATGCTACACATATCCCCGATCGACCCCAACTGGGCTCCACTACTGATCAACTGGAAACGAAACAACATAAATGACAAGATCTTCATGGAGCTCCTCCTTGAGCTTGGTTGCGTCATCTGCACGGTTCAACAACACCTGCAAACTGGCTTTGGCAGTATCTGTGAGTCACGGGGACTCCGCAATCTCACACCCTCGCGATCAAGACTATTTAAGCTTATGGGTAAGGTAAAGGTATGAGGTGGAGCTGCAGCAAGCGACTAGCATATATGGTGGCTAACATACGCAAATGAGAGCGAGAAGAGAAGGCAAAAGCACGGTCGAACATCTATGATCAAGAAGTGATCCTAGAACAACCTACGTCAAGCATAACTCCAACACCGTGTTCACTTCTCGGACTCCGCCGGAAAGAGACCATCACGGTTACACACGCGGTTGATGTATTTTAATTAAGGTTAACTTCAGGTTTTCTACAACCGGACATTAACAAATTCCCATCTGCCCATAACCGCAGGCACGGCTTTCGAAAGTTCAAATCCCTGCAGGGGTGTCCCAACTTAGCCCATCACAAGCTCTCATGGTCAACGAAGGATATTCCTTCTAGCGGGAAGACCCGATCAGACTCGGAATCCTGGTTACAAGACATCCTCGACAATGGTAAAACAAGTCCAGCAACACCGCCCGAATGTGCCGACAAATCCCGATAGGAGCTGCACATATCTCATTCTCAGGGCACACTCAGATAGGTCAAGCTACGAGTAAAACCAGCCCTTGAGTTTCCCCGAGGTGGCACCGCAGGCTGCCCGGTTCGGACCAACACTTAGAGAAGCACTGGCCCGGGGGGGTTAAAATAATGATGACCCTCAGGAGCGCGACTCCCAAGGGAAAATAAAAGGCTAGGTGGCGAATGGTAAAACCAATGTTGGGCATTCCTGGAGGAGTTTTATTCAAGGCGAACTGTCAAGGGGTTCCCATTATAACCCAACCGCATAAGGAACGCAAAATCCGGGAACATAACACCGATATGACGGAAACTAGGGCGGCAAGAGTGGAACAAAACACCAGACATAAGGCCGAGCCTTCCACCCTTTACCAAGTATATAGATGCATTAATTAAATAAGAGGTATTGTGATATCCCAACAAGTAAACATGTTCCAACAAGGAACAACATCTCCATGTTCCAACAAGGAACAAACTTCAATCTTCACCTGCAACTAACAACGCTATAAGAGGGGCTGAGCAAAGCGGTAACATAGCCAAACAACGGTTTGCTAGGACAAGGTGGGTTAGAGGCTTGGTTCAACAATATGGGAGGCATGATAAGCAAGTGGTAGGTATCGCAGCATAGGCATAGCAAAAGAGAGAGCAACTAGCAAGCAAAGGTAGAAGTGATTTCGAGGGTATGGTCATCTTGCCTGAAATCCCGCAAGGAAGAAGAATGAGTCCATGAAGAAGATAAACGGACGTAGTCGAACGGATCCTCACACACACGACGTTACCGGAACCAACCCGGAGAAGCAAACTCCGGAAAGAAGCACACAACATAGTAAACAACCAACACATGAACACGGTATGATATGCGGGATGCGGTATGCGATGCATATGCATGATTTGCAAGGAAATGGATGAACCTAGCCTCAACTTGGGAATCCAAGAGTGCCACTGGAAAGGTGAGATGATTTCGGTTGAAATCGATATAAAGATCACCGGAATCGGATGCACGGTTTGGAAATGGCAAGCAAAACAAATATGGCACCGGTCTGCGATAATCAGCAAGTAGCCATCGAAAAGTATCAAGATAAATATGCTACAGCACTCATACATGACAAAAAAATACATGGCAGGGAACCACTCATGATGCTTGACAAAAGATGAACACTGAGCTACGGCCAATTCATCCATTAACAGATTCAAACAAGCATGGCAAAAGTGCAAATGATAACAGGTTTCAGACTTAGTGAAATTAACACAAGTCTGGAATTTAACATCAGGTAGCACACTTTAGAGCATGAAAACTACATGCTACAGGAACTTAACATGGCAAAGCAAGGCATGGCATGAAGCTACTCAAAGCACGTAACAAAAGTCCCTTAGTGACCTTGAGCCAAAAGGGGTCAGAAAATACAATTGCAAGCACGTGAACATGGCAAAAACATGATCAGATTACAGACTTAGTGAAAAACTGGAGCATGCAAACCAGTTAACGAGTAGGCATGTTCACGAGCTCGATGCATTCACTACAGAGCATGGCATGACAAACTAAGAATACAACCATTAAGAATACATGCCCTAGAAGCTAGACATGGCAAGAACAACAACATAGCATGCACGGATCAATAGCAACAACCTCGGCAAAATCGCTAACAAGTCAACAATCTGCCAGGATTCACGAAATAGCAAAAGTAGAGCTCGATTGACTCAAGCTAGGGTGCTCCATAAATGCAAAAAAATACATGGATGGATAGAGCACCACAATGTTAACAAATCATCCTTACTGATCATCTTCAAAAGAGGCACGGATCACTAGGAAACAACATGAACATATGGCATAATGACAAAATCAGGACAAGGACTTAGAGAAATTCTAAGTCCCTGAAATCAGCATTACCGAGTACGCTACTTTGCAAGCTTGTGCTAGTCACCACACATATGACAAAAATACATGGTAAGCACCTTTGTAAATATGGCATGGCATATAACAAAACACATGTAGAGCTCAGGATCATAGCATGCACACATTAACCATGGAAAAAATGACAAATATCTATTTGATGAAACAGATCTGGCAAATATATCACATAGCCCTCTTCCAACAGCATTTCGGGCATCAAGATGAGCTCAAATGAAAATGATGCAACGAGATGAAATGATGTACTCGTTGATACGAACATTTTGATATGCTACACGCTCAAAACAAAGCCACGGATGATGAGTTATGATGCGATGAAAATGCCCAAAAATACTGGAATCTAGGGGACTTAGTGGAATTTCAACCTCTCCGAGAAAGTCAACGGGACGAAGCGGTGCGGGATGACGAGATCTGGGACGGAGGGCGCTGTTTGGTTGGAGGAGGTGGTGGATCTGATCCGGGCGAACGGATCCGGGACGGAGTGGAGCTCCGGTGAGCTTCGCGAGCTCCGGCGACGATGGGGAGGCGGCGTGGAAGGACGGAGGTGGCCGGGAGATGGCGGGTGAGGGCGACCGGCGAGCCCTGTGGCCGCGGTGAGGCCGGCCGGCGAGGTCATGAGGCGGCGACGGCATGAGCTCCCGCGGCGGCGACGGAGCTCGAAGGAGCAGCGGTCGGCGGCGCTTGCCGTCGGCGAAGAACGAGGCGGCGGCGGCGATAGCTTCCGGCGGCGGGGACGACGTACGAGGCGACGCAGGTCCCGAGCGGCGGCGCAAGAGGCATGGCGGCATGCACGCGCGGTCAGGCGCGACCGGTGGCGAGCAACGGAGCAGGCGACGGCGACGCTAGGGCAGCGGTGACCGGTGATGAACAGCGAGGCGGAGGAGGCGCTAGGGCAGAGTGGCGGCGGCGAGCGGGCCCGGCGAGGCCCGGTTCGGCCCCGGGGCGGCCCGGATCTGGGCCCCGGGCGGCGGCGGCGATGTGGGGTGCTGGCGGCGGTGACGTGGCGCCCTGCGGTTGGGCGCGGGAGGCGGAGAGGATGAAGTGTCATGCTCCCATTGGATGGAGCGACGTGGCGGCTGGACATGTCCGTCGGCGGGGAAATTGTCCGGCGACGCGAGGTGGACGAAGGTTAGGGTTTATCTGCGCGAGAATTTCAAAGGGAGACACATATTTATAGATAGAGGGAGCTAGGAGAGTCCAAAGGAGGTGCGGTTTGCGGCCACGCGATCGTGATCGTGATCGAACGCTCTAGATGATGGAGAGGGTTTAGGTGGGTTTTGGGCCAAATTGGAAGGGTGTTGGGCTGCAACACTCACGAGGCCTTTTCGGTCCCTCGGTTAACCGTTGGAGTATCAAACGAAGTTCAAATGACACGAAACTTGACAGGCGGTCTACCGGTAGTAAACCAAGGCCGCATGACAAGTCTCGTTCCAATCCGAAAACGATTAACACCCACACAGGAAAAAGAGGTAGAACGGGACACCGGATGACATAGGAGCACCGGATGCAAAATGGACAACGGGGAAAATGCTCGGATGCATGAGACGAACATGTATGCAAATGAAATGCACATGATGACATGATATGCAATGCATGACACGCAAGCAATGACAACGCAACAACAACAAATAAGTGGAAGACACCTGGCACATCGGTCTCGGGGCGCTACAGGCGGCGTACTTCGAGTGCCGCCAGCAGCAGCGGTTAGCGTCCACCAACGACGCGTCGGTGGTCGGCGGCCAGAAGAACAGCGAGGGGCGCCACCTGTGGTGGGGCGTCCCCGGCCGCACACTCGAGGGCGTGCTGACGTACCTCGAGGGCAGCAACGACCCGCCGTTGGTGTACCCGGCGAGGGTGGCCGCCCCGGCGCACCACCGACGCGCCGGGCCATGGGCGCCAAGGAGGTTCGGGTCCTCCTCCTCTTCTTCCTCCTCGCGATCTTCCTTGCACTCCTCCGGTACTCCGGCCCTGCTCGGCGTCAAGGCCGAGCCCGCGGCGGAGACGCCGCTCGGCCGGCGCACTCGCAACGCCGGCATCGTCATCAACGAGGGCGGTCGGCGCGCCTCCTTGTCGGCTCCTCCTTCGCGCTTCGTCAAGCCAAAGACGGAGCCGGGGCTCGCGCCGGTGAAGACGGAGCCGGGGCTCGCGCCGGTGAAGACGGAGCTCGACGACGACGCGGCCCTGGAATGGGCGCGCAGGGACTCCATAGCGATGGAGAAGGAGCGCCTGAAGAAGGCGAAGGAGCGCTAGTGCGCCGCCCTGCGCCGCTTCGCAGAGCGCCGACGCGGCCGCGACGAAGGCGGAGTCGTCGTCATCTGCGACAGCGACGACGACGATGCACCGCCGCCACCAGCCCGCGTTGGCGATGCCGGTTAGGGGTCCACCAGGGACGGCCGCGTCAAGGAGGAGAAGTCCGACGACGGCGGTGACGATGGCGGCGACGACGGCGACTACTCGGCATTCAGCCAGTTTCTTTTTTAGATTAGTTATATACTTTGCTATGTAATGAAAATCCACGAACATGTCTAATATATGCCCAAGTTTGCCGAAATTTATCGTGTTTAGCTGAACTTCGCCGAACTATGCCGAAATTTGCTATACAAATTTTATTTTTAAATGCGCCTGGGGCGGCCCTGGGGCCGGCGGCTGGGGACCAACTCGCCCCCAGACTTAATTTTTGCGCTGGCTCACCCCCAGGCGGCGATTTTAGGCGCCTCCTAGAGGGCCAACGGTTGGAGATGCTCTTATAAGTCAGGTGACAACCAAACATGCGTGACTTATAAGTCACTGGTTTTAATTCACTTGACTTATAAGTCAAGTGACTTATTTGGAACCAAACAGGGCCTAAAGAGTTAAGCAACTAAAGTCCCCAATGCAAAGGTGCTTAACTTGTTGTAGCTGCATCCTTAGCAACTAAAGTTATTCATGTATTGGTGGGCTTCTTTCATTTAAGTGTTTTTCCTAGGTTCTCGCGCTTGGCATTGGTTCTTTCTGAGGTTACCACACCCATTTCTTTTCTCTTAATTACATTGATGGTAGTTTAAAATTGTAATATGAGCTTCTCTTCATGTAAAACACTCGGTAAAGAGATTTTTGCTGGCTGCATGTTCGACGAGTGCTCTTCGCCCGGTGTTGACACTTGAAAAACATTTTGCCGAGTATATTTTGTCCTTCTCCTTCACTGAGTGTACTGGGCACTCAGTAATTAAACAAGGTGATTTCGGTAGTCCTAACCCTGAACATACTCTCCTCCATTGTGTACGTATAGATCGCATTGAAGAGGGTTGGTGTTGACTTGTGTGCGGCAGGCAGTACAGCGCCTTTCAACGCATATTAACTACGGGGTGGCCGGAGTCGCTGGAGTGCATGTGTTTCCTATTGGTTTCCTAAGCTAAACCCATAGAAACTTACCAAGTACTAGTACGTGCCACTCCCTCCAGGAGTTATCAAGTGATACCATGTGTTAGGTGATATCATGATACGGGCTTTTGGGAGCCGTTGGATCTCAGATCCGACGGCTCCCGAAGTTCTTGAGCATTTTGTAAAAAAAGTTATCCAGAAGTCTCAAAATTTCACGTAGGTGCAATAGACTTCCGGGAGCCGTCGAATCTGAGATCCAACAACCCAGAAGCCCGTATCATGGTATCACTTAAGTGTTGGTAGCACATGATATTTTCCCACTCCCTCCATTCTTCGGACTCCTAGCTAGTACTCCCTCCGGTCCTTTTTACTCTGTATATTGGATTTGTCGAAAGTCAAACTTTGCTAAGTTTGACCAAATTTATATTAAAAATTATTACCATCTATAATATCTAATAAATATAATATGAAAACATATTTCAAGATGAATCTAATGATATTGGTGTTGTTATGTGAATGTCTATAAATTTTTTATATAAATTGGTTAAAGTTGGATGAGATTGATTTCGGATAAATCTAATATGCAAAGTAAAAATGACCGAAGGAAGTATATGTGCGTACACAAATCACCTCCGTAATTCTTTTCACTGGAGGCATGATATCCCTGCACATCACATTCGCATTCGCTCTGAGAATCAAGTCTACACACACGGGTCCATGTATTTGGAGCAGATATAGTACATAATCTCCAAGACCTTCCCCCTAGTTTGTCGCTCCATGTAAATGGGTTGGTTGTTTTCCATAGACATGCACACATGCGCGCCTAGCTAGTTCTTGTACGGGTGCCGCATGGACGTGGACTTATGCATGGCAGTAGTAGCTGGCTAGCCTGCCAGCAATTAAGCCTGCAACAGTATACTTCGCCACATCTACTGTACTAGTGCCTGACAGTGAAGCATGCATGCATGCATGGACGCACGATGGAGCCTGTGTAGCTAGGAATGACTACTCTCTAGTAGTTGTACATAAATAACAGCCACCCACTCCACCGAACAAGCATTCGCTATTTTGAAGGCATTTTCAACAAGTTAAATATAGCTTTGTTAAATGTTTATGTCATCAATCAATCGATGAATAATCGTACAATTACTTCAATATTTTGTACTATCTAAATTGTTCAGTAGGAAGTGAGAATAAATGTGATTGTTCTAGTATATTTTGTCTTGGAGCTAGTGCAAAGGTTGTTGATTACTAGTACTAATCTATATGCAATTTTACCCTATCTTCTTATTTATTTCATGTCATATCATCAGCGTGCCTGACTCCTTGCGCCGGTGATGGACCGACATCGGCATCTATTCGGTGAAGTCCTGCTATTTGGCCCTCTTCAGCTTCATCAACGCTCCCCACTGGTAGCTCACCTGGAAATCATGGGCGCCTTTGTGGATCAAATTTTTTGCTTGGCTCGCGCTGCAAAACCGGTGTTGGACGGCCCCTCACCTGGCTAGACACAACCTTCCTCATCACACGTCCTGTCCAGCCTGCTCCGTGACCAGGCACCAGAATCCATGGAGCACTTGCTGGTGGGCTGCCCGTTCTCGAGACAAATCTAGCACGACACTTTCGCTTGGTGTCTTCACCATGCTCGGGTTCCCTCGCCACAAAATATCTTTCTGGATCGGTGGCACACTACGTACGATTCAGTCCTGGCAGCCTACAAGAAAGGCGTTTCCTCGCTCATTCTTCTCGTTCCCTGGTCAATTTGAAAGCATCGCAATTCGTGCGTGTTTGATGGAGGCACTACATCCAGCGCCTAGCTGATCCATGCTACCAGGAGGAGCTGTAGGATTCGCAAGCTTTGCGTATTTGCGAAAAAAATAAATTTTATCAACACATATCTTACAACTGCTCGAGAAGTCCTAATAGGTTACATTTCCAGTGAACCTTTATAATTGTTCTTGATCTTTTTGAAACAAAAATCGGGCAAAAGCTCGTGACCTATGTGCATGGTGAAGTGCAGGCTTCGTCGCGTATGCAGACAGTGGAGTGCGGGCTTCCATCCTTGCCCTCCTGAACTGCAGAGATAAGTGAAGAGATACGTATGTTAGACGTCGACACGGCTCTTCTGCCATCTGCAGGCGCCATGAATGAATCCATCCCTAGTAAGTGAAGAGATATGTCCCAACTACCACCAGCTACCTCACCGCCGTACTCCGCGTAGTAATAACTGTTTTCTTACCAGTCGACCACCCGGCCCAAAACCACTATAAAAACCCTCCTAGTCAGTCCCCAAATCCTCACCCACTCACTCACAGTCCCTCGGCCTTCACTCACACACCAACTAAGCCCACAGAGCAAGCACACTAGCTAGTTTCTGCCATGGCAGCTCGCCGTGCCCACGCCGCGGCGGCCTTGGCCCTGCTGGTGGCGGCGCTCGTGCTGTCTGCGGCACCGGCGCCGGCCGAGGGTGCGGTTGCGAACTGCGGCCAGGTGGTGAGCTACCTGGCCCCGTGCATCAGTTACGCCATGGGCAGGGTGAGTGTGCCTGGCGGCGGCTGCTGCAGCGGCGTGCGTGGCCTTAACGCGGCCGCTGCCACCCCCGCCGACCGCAAGACCACCTGCACCTGCCTCAAGCAGCAGGCGAGCGGCATGGGCGGCATCAAGCCCAACCTCGTCGCCGGCATCCCCGGCAAGTGCGGCGTCAACATCCCCTACGCCATCAGCCAAGGAACCGATTGCTCCAAGTAATTACTTACCCAGTTGCCCTAATGCTACAGCTTTAGGACTTTTGATAGATCTATATGATTACATGCATGGACTGATGGACACATGAGTTAACGAATTAACAAATGATTGTTTTGTTTTAACTTTCTTTTGATGTATGCAGGGTGCGTTAAGCGTGAGACCGGAACCATTTCAGATGCATGGTGAGAGCGAAATAAATCGTGGAAGCCAGCCGTCCTTGCTGCATGGCTCCACCCCGTTTGATTTACTGCTTTACTAGTTCTACTGTTTCCCTAATAAATTAGTTTTACTGCTGCTGCTTCGATCATACGTTGTGGCCGATGTTGTTGCCACGAGAGCTGTGATCTTGTACTCCTGAGGGGACCTCGTGTCCTTTGTTGGAATTCTGTAATGCATGCTTACATCTATATATAGATGATGAACAAGCGAAATACAGGGTCCTTTAATAATGTCAGTATGTCTGAATCGCGGTTTGCACGCAGCCAAGTTGTTCTCCTACTTCGTTCGAGAAAGGGTAACGCTTGAGACATTAACGAAATCCTTATTATATTATTTTGGTCATTAACATATTTTAAAAGTATTTCCGTTGAGACGATACCTTGCATACTATTAAGTTTCCAATCTAAAATCTAAATATTTAAGACAATTTACATTTGGAATCAATATTTAAGACAATTTACATCAAACACAAGTGCATATATAGAAAAGTTCAGACACAAGCTCACACTAGTGCATATATAGACAAGTTTGCACAAACCTTCAATGAGAACTAGCACATGATAAGTGTAGAGAGAAGACAGGTCCAAAAGGAACGAAAAAACCTATCAAATGCATTACAAGTGTTGACGGCAATGTGTACATCGATCAAAGACATCCGCAATGCAAACATATTAAATGAAATTCATAATGCGGAGTAAGTTTCCAAAACGGATTAATACACAAAAATGGGCCATTTGGCTCATGTCACAGAAATGAACCATTGGGCTCATAAATGCAGCCATGGAATCAAAAAAATGAGTCATGTGGCTCATAAATGCCGCCATGGCAGTGAAAATGAGCACTTTGGCTCTAAGAGCATGATTAGTACTAAAATAAGTCCCTTGAATTCAAGCACCCTCTTAGTAGTATTGTTACATGTAGTTGTCACGTCACATATAGTCAATCTGTTACAAGTAGTTGTCACATCACATACAGTCAATCTAATAGACAACATGCATAATAACTAGTTATTATGAAATACTACTTTATTAATATATGGGTCATCTTACATTTTCACAATGTTTCTTGGAACCTATGCTATATAGATGGCTGTTAATCTACAACCCGCTTTCTTTTTCTTTTCTCTTCTCTAATGAAGTTCTAGCGGGCACACATAGAAGCAAGTTTTCGAAGTAAATGTGATGCATATATATAGTAAGTCTCAAAGTTAAGTCAAGGTCTTGTTGACGTGGAAGTAAATTCATTTTGTTGCGCCATCATTTACTCATACACCATAGCTTGGTGTAGCTCCATCATCTCCTAGAAGGATTGCCTCTTCACCGCTAACCTCAAAGCAATCATCTCTTCCAACATCTTAATAGATATCATTGATCATCTCAAAATTTGGGAACTCCAAACCTAGGGAAGATGATATCTTTGATCATCTTAATAGATGTAGTTGTCTCAACATGTTGAGTTGGGATTGCTTCCACCCACTTGATAGTATAGCCTACAACTACAAGAATATGTGTATACCCATCAGAAGCAGGAAATGGACAAAGTTAGTCCAACCCCATACACCAAAAGGTTCACAAACCAAGCTATAATGCATAGACATTTCTTGCCTTCTACCTATGTTACATGTACGCTGGAAAGCATCACAACTTTTTAACATACATGTGCGCATCTTCGAATAATGTTGGCTAATAAAAGCTAGACCGAGAAGTGCCATCATTGTTGTGCGATCACCAGCGTGGTGCCCTGCATATGGACTACTATGACAAGCCTACATGATTGCACCAGTCTCAGTGTTCAACGACACATCGCCATGTCATTCTGTCTGGACCATGTCTGTATAGGAATGGATCGTCTCAAAAACAATACTTTAGGTCACTAAAGAATTTCTTACTTTGATTATAATTCATATCTAGAGAAAAATACTTTCCTACTAGAAAGTTAGCATAATCTGCAAACCAAGGTACCATCTTTTTAACTATCACAAAAAGGGAATCATTTATCGAAACAGAGTAATGGGGAATCCCTTCCATCCTTGACAAATGATCCGCAACAAGGCTGTCTTCACCTTTTCTATCAACAATCTGCAAATAAAATTCTTGGAATAATGGGGTATCCCTTCCATCCTTAACAAGTGATCCACAATAGTGTTTTTGTGAGTTCGTTTAGGGTTTGTGTCATGACTAGGAAGACAAAATAGTGGCAGATCCCCGAAGATGAAATAAGGCCCTCCTCGCCTGTCCCCTATTTTGGTGATGTGTCTAACATCATCGGAGGGCGTGTGGAGGTGTGTCTCCGGCGGATATCATGGTATTCAGTTGGTGCTGGTCTTTGATAGATCTGTTTGGATCCAGTCTTTGTTCGCATGCATACATACTGGATCATTTTGATCTATACTTCTCTTCATCTGCGACGGTTCTTGTTCTGGTATGCTGCTCCTGTAAAGTCTTAGCACGATGACTTCCGAACTGTCTACTACAATAAGTTTGGCCCGACTCTGAAGAGAGAGGGTTGATGATGGTGGCGCGCCTTTGATTCGCGTTAGTGCTTGTAGCCGTCGTTAGATAGTCTACTAATATGGGTGTAATTTTTGTTATTTCTGTGTTCTTCGTACAAATCAAAGGAATCAAGCTTTATAGCAGGTGGTGTAATGGTGTGCTCATCCCCACCAAAAGTTAGCACTTGCCTAATTCAAAGAATCATTAATCCACTCAACTAGGGTCCTCGTGTTAGCTAGGGTGCCGTTCAGTAATCACTCCATCACGAATAGAATGGTACGTAGATCCATCTGCCCCCAACGTCCAACAACCTCTGCAGCCTCGTCGAATTAATCATCCTGCCACCGGCGATTTACTTGACACCAGGTATGCTTCAGTGTGTTTCCCTATCTCTTCTTCCTGGGAAACCTGGCCTATTTAAGCCATTTGATCGCTACCACCGCTGCTTCCGTTACACTACTGTAAGCTCGTAAGAGAACAAATATGGCTCGCGCAGCAGCTGCGCACATCATGGTGGTCGCTGTGGTTGCGGCGATGCTCCTCGCGGCGGCGCACACCGCCGACGCCGCCATCAGCTGCGGCCAGGTGAACTCTGCCTTGGGACCCTGCCTCACCTACGCGCGTGGCGGCGCTGGCCCGTCCGCAGTATGCTGCAGCGGCGTCAAGAGACTCGCCGCTGCCACCCAGACCACTGTTGACAGGCGCGCCGCGTGCAATTGCCTCAAGATGGCCGTCGGCCGCATGAGCGGGTTCAAGGCCGGCAACATCGCCAGCATCCCGTCCAAGTGCGGCGTCAGCGTCCCCTACGCCGTCGGCGCCTCTGTCGACTGCTCCAGGGTCAGCTGATCTGGAGAATGCAGATCACCCGTGGCCGGCGTTTAGCTCGATCGGTCGACGCTGATGAGTTAAGGTTACACCTCTATAAATATACGTGTCTAGATCGAATAAAAGCTTGGGTCTCCATGCATGATGGGTTGTACGAACGTGTGTGGTCAGGCCCTGCGCGTGGTGTGCTTGCATGTACGTCGAGCCAGCTCTCGACGGCCACGACTGAATCGATGTTTATTTCCGTTTGTGCAAGAGTAACAGTGTCGGTGGATATATGCGTCAGAGTTGTTAACTTTTATCTCTTGTGGAGTGCAAACTCTTGCATAGGTACTGGCACAGGCTGAATCGTTCTCCGCTAAGGGCATCTTCAATGGTTGTAAGATAGTTGTTGGTAGACTTGGCCATATAGAATTTTTGATGATGTGTCATATAATAAATGAGGAAAGAGAGGAAGGTTGTATGTACATGAACCAACACCCATTGCACAAGCTCCAATGTAGAATGAGAGAGCACCTCATTTATTATCTCACATCCTATTGGGCAAACTAGATACAACCCATTGAAGTTGTTGTATGTTAAGATGTTGGTTGATGACATGACATATTTTACCAACAAGCTAACATATAAACTATTGAAGATGCCCTAAGGACAAGCACATTAGAGCATCTACTCAGCTAGGGCACACCAAATTCAACGCGTCAAACGGCGCGTCCGCCGGCAATAACCGGTTATACCTTATACTTTTTCCTATGCATCCGAATACCTTATACTTCATTCTTTAGATCTATACAAAGCATGCAAAAAAGAAAGTCGTCCTTACGTACGTACTACACAAATCACACTAGCTAAACTACGCTTCGTCGTCGAAGAGGTCCATTGATCTTCATGACGTGTGCCGGGTAGATGGGCCCATAGGAGGGCTCCTCTTCCTCTTCCTCCATATGTATAGGCAAGCATCTCGTCGACGTCCCCTTCCTACTCCAGCTGGAGGATACGGCGGTTGGCCTCCGCCTCCGACTGGAGGGAATCGAGAATTGTCTGCTGCTCCGCCTGCAGATCCGTGTCCACCGCGTCCTCCTCATCCTCCTCTTGCTCCTCCTGCTCCTCGTCCTCCTCCGACTCTTCCTCCGTAACCAACGCGTCTAGAGGTACCCCTGCGGCGATCTGGGCTTCGTGTCTTTCTCGGATCTGCTCAAGGAGCTGCAGCCGACGCTTCGGCGTTAGATAAGGGTAGCTCCTAACCGGTCAACGTGGTCGCGTGGCTACTTGAATGTGGTGGCGGACGGCAAGCGTCCGGCAAGTGAAATGCGGAGGTGAACGACGTTCGGAAGGTGGTGGCGGCGGAGGGGAGGAAATGTGATGGGTAGAGTTTCAGTGTCGGTGTCCGCCTTAAATGGCCGGGCTAGGGGCCTTGCATGGTGCGTTGGAGCGCCGATACACGGCGCCATCGGTCTGTCGTGAAAGACGTGCTTCATGCTGAAGGGTTTTGGAATGTTTTTCTAAAGGACCCGCATGTCAGTCCGACGTGCCGAACACGCCTCGTCGCACCAGGGTCTCCTCATATCCGCCTCGGATTTGGGTTAGATATAAGAGGTGTCGATCAGCCCAAATGCTTGAGGCCGATTTAAGGTGTTTGTCTGGGTCGTAATTTTTTGACCGACCAGTGATCATTTGCCCGGACGTTTGAGGCATGTGTAGATGCTCTCGCCTCCATCGCTTGGCCGGCACAAAACCTACTTGCTTTATTATTCAACTGGCACCCAGACGCTGCAAGCGTACGGACAATCGCATTACAGGATCTAGGAGACTAGGACGATTCATAATCAAACATGAGATTTAGAAAATACTCCCTCCATAAATAAAGTAAGATGTTTTAGATCACTATTTAAAGCAATGGTCATTAAGTAGTGACCTAGAACATTTTATATATGTTTACAGAGGGAGCAGCTTACAACATTACTTTTTATGCTCTTGGTAATCACATTTAGGAGATCGATCAAAACACGCTGCTTCCAGCGTTTGCTTTAGAACCGGCGTGAGAGCTATGTCTCGCTTACAGTGAGACCATAGTTGCTCTCACGATGCTGGACGATTTCTCTAGAGCAGACCCGACCCCGAGCTCTCCTCCTAGCGCGCACTGGCGGCGGCCACTCCGGCCCCGTCGGCCACCCCACCGCTGGCTCGCAGCCCAGCCGCCATGCTGCCGCCGCCTCCACCCTCATTGCCTGTGGGTTTCAAACCGGTTGCCGTCCCGCCGCCATCTCTATCGTCTTTCTGGTCAGATCTGGATCGGGACCTCCTGCTTCCGCCGCCGACGACGACGACGATGGACCTGCACACCCAGCTTCGTGTCGTGCCCATGGCGGTGCTGGTGATGCCTCCGTGCGAGCTCGAAGCGCCCACGTCACCGAAGCCCGCGGCAGCTGGTGGCTGCCCCGCTCCGTCGACGACGGCTACTGCTGTCGACATCCTGGTCCTCGTGGCGGCCCCGTCCCTCCTCCTGCCGGCCGCGCCCGGGAGCTCGCGTCCATCACCATCGAGCTCGCTCCCCTCCGAGCCAGCGCCCGTGGTCCCTCCCGCACCGTCATTCGCCGCCGCCGCACTAGCCGCGGCTGCACTTGCTTGCCGCAGATCGGACCCGGCCATCGAAGGGCAGAAGCCTCGTTCCCAGGAGGGCCTGGATACCTTTGCTTCGCCGCCTGCTGGACGCCCTTGCCTGCCCGATGGCCAACCTCCTGCACTCGCTGCTCCTGGTTGGGGGGATTGGCGTGGATGCTTCCATCGTGATGAGGCGACTGATGTTCTCGAGTGTGAGCAAGGGGGGTGGAAGACTGTCTCGAAGGGGCGCCGCTCGCCGCCTCCTGTAGCTTTTCATCGCCCTTCCATCAATGTGCGGCGTTCCCCTCCGGCGTGGCTGAGAGACAGGTGTTTCCGGTGTCTCTGTCGAGGTCATCGCGCACACTCCTGTAGCGGTCCAATCCGATGCACTGACTGCCTTTGATCTGGACACATCGCTCGCTTCTGTCGTGCTAAGAAGCCTGTCCATCAAGCTTCGCCGCTCCAATGTCATGCTCCATCGCCTGCTTTCACCGGTGATGTCTCCATGATAGATGTGTAGTTCCGGTCTATCTCGGCTGAGCATGTCAGGTTGGTGGAGGAGACCAAGATGCTTCGCACTGAGCTTCATGACTGCCTTGCGCGTGCCAGTAGTGTTTTGGGGAGGGCGGAGGCCGCTCTTGCCAAACTAGAGGTGGTGCCAGATGTGTCTTCGCTGCCTGAGCTTCAGATTGGGGTTGTGCCTGATGTGTCCCTATTGCCCGAGATCTAGGTTGACTCTGTCGATGGGGAAGGTGGCATGTATGGAGATCTCTCCCCTCGTGCTACAGCCTGTCAGTTGCCGCTGCCTGTCATGCCGATTCCTTCCGGGAGCGAAGTCATTGTTGAGGTCGTGACTCCGGTGCTGCCGATTATGCCTGAGCTTCAGAAGCTTTGTGGGGAGCCCACTTTGCCTATTTCGATGGTGCTTCCCGAGGAGATATGGTCTCTTGGAGGGGACTTGGTGATGCCAACTGCGACCTCATCGTTTTCATTGGAGCCGAGTCAGCCGCTTGCCTTTGTGAACCTTGGAGGTTTGGCGGCTGCTGCTGCTCTCTCACCTGAGGTTGTTGGCCCGGTGGCGTCTGTTGGTGCTGAGTTTGATGAGGTAGGTGCTTTGACACCTGTTTCTAAGGCGCCGAAGCTCGTCCAGTCTCTCATCTTTGACCGCGACGCTATGTTGGCACGTATTGACAAGGTGGTCTTCGCGAAAAAACTTGGCCGCTTGCTCACCGGCTTGGATGCAGCTTGTCCTGGGTCTGCCAAGACGATTGCTTGCCTCCTAGCGGAGGAGGTTTCTACGGGCAAAATTAAGAAGGTGAAGAAGGCTATCAGGAGCATAGGCAAGAAGACTGACGTTATTAGAAAGGCGTGCGCGGCTGCTTAATGGAGGATGCTCAGTCTTTTTGTCATCCATCTTCGATTGACTCGCCTTTGTGGATTTGGTGGCGTTCGGTGGTTTCGTTGAGGGTTTCGTTGCGATGTCATTTTGCGAGGGTTTGTGGTTGTTGCATGTTATGTATGTTTGTTGGGTTGACCGTGGTGTCATGGAGTTTCTTTCTTAGCGAGTAGTCCGCATGTGGTCTATATGTATCGGTTTTCGCCCGGTTTTCTGTTAATTAACTAGGCAATTCTCTTCTTCTTAATTAATCGATGAGGCAAATCTTTTGCCTCCGTTTCGAAAAAAAATAGTTGCTCTCAGGTCGAGCGTGGGAGCTCATCTCGCTGAAGGTGCGTGTATATAGGCGCTGCTGCCACTCGCTACAGGTTTGCTCGTTGTGGGTACACCCACATTTTATTTTCTTCTGTTTATCTTCGGTTCTTTTTGTTTTTCCAACGGTTTTCTTCGGGTTTTTCATTGTGACTTCAGTTTTTCACCCTTTTTTCTTTCTCAGTTTTCACAGATTTTTTGTTTTCTTGTTTTTTTAATTTCTTTCCTATTTTCTTCATTTCTCTTTGTTTATTTCTTTTCTTATTTTTCATCGGTTTTGTTTTGTTTTTTTCTTCGTTTTCTCATGCATTTCATGGTTTTGTTTGGGTTCTTCATTTTTCGTCATCGCTGAGTGTTTCTTTTGTTTATTTTTTCCCTTTTTTTTGGTTGTCACTGTTTTTTCCCTTTTTTCTTCAACACATGTCTACCTTTACCATACATATTTTTACATTTTATGTGTACATCAAGAATATGTTTTCTACTTTTATTTTTTAAATACATGATTAATGTTGTAGAAAGATTTATATTTGATGACTACTATTTTCATACACATTATACATTCTTAGTGTATATCAGGTATATTTTTAATACATGTTTAATATTTTTGAAGTATATGATAAAAATATTTCTACACAATCAACATTTTAAAATTTTATGTTTTTATGGTCAAAATATTTAATACACGTTCTAAAAAAATTATACATCAGAAACACTTTTTTGTACACATTTAACTTTTTTAAATAGATGATTGATATTTTTTCAGTTTTTTTAGTGACTACTTTTTTATACATATTGTGATCGGCTTTATATATCTGGAACATTTTTACCCATGTTGAAATTTTTCTAAATATATATGATTAATTTTTTTGATACAGGACCAAAAATATCAAATGCTTGATTAACATTTAACACTTTTCAAATTCTAGATTAACATACTTGAAATGTTCTATATAGAGTGTATTTTGAAACTAATACACACACGCTCGCGCGTGAACACACACACACACACACACACACACACACACACACACACACACACACACATTTCAAGTGCTTCATATTTCACCCCTTTTTCTTTCTTTCTTTCTTCCTTTCTATGTTTTCTTCTGGTTTTCTCTCCATTTTTTTATTTTTTCTGTTTTTCTTTTGTTTCTTTTTTGTTGGTTTTTCTTTTTCTTTTTGCTATTTTCAGCACATGGATACATTTTTCATACGTAATGTACATTTTTTGAATACATTAGAAACATTTTTTATTCACATTTAGCATTTCTCAGATATTTTTTAATACATGTTTTGATGTCTACTTTTTTCATACACGTTTTACATTTTTCGTATAAATATAGACATATGTTCCACAATTATTAATTACATTTTTACAATTTTTCAAAATACATGCCCAACATCTTTTGAATACAATTGAAAAAATTCAATGATGTTTTTTTCTGAACTAAGCAAATTTCTTTTTACATTGTGGAAATGATTTTTTTAATGTTTCGAACACATTTTTTGAAACATTTGAACATTTATTTTAATGTAACATAAAATTTTGAATTAAATAAACATTTTTTGAATGGAAAATCATTTTCGGTACACATGATTAATATTTTCCTATTTTCTATTCACATTGTACATTTTACGTGTATGTATAAACAATTATACACTTTTACTATTTTTAAATGTGAAACTAACATTTCTTAAACTTTGATGTAAATTGTTTTTTGTAGTATATATAGTCATATATTTTCTGAATATAAAAAAAGTGAAAATTGAAGCAAAAAACGAAAAAAAAATGTGAATAAAAAACGAACAAAAAAGCAAAACGAAAAAAGTAAGATGACATCAGTAAATGAGCCGTGGCCACTTTGCCGGCACAATACATGGTAGGGCTTGCTGTGAGAGGCACACAGCCGCACTCATCAGCCTCCAGGAATATATGGAAACTCCTGTTCAGCGCCATAAGCGCCTGATTAGTTCACTAGCGCTCACGCGCCCCCGCTTGTGCGCCGGTCCGAAGAGGAAGGCGAGTGCTCGATCGAGCGGTTTCGTTTGTTCGAAGCTTGGTCACTACGATCGCATTTGACCGGTTTTGGTTGATCGGTAGCCCATTTACAATTGAAAAAAATGAAAAATAAAAAAAGTTCGTAAATTCAAAAATGTTCATGGACAATCAAAAACAATCACGATTGGAAAAAAAGGTTAGTTGGATTTAAAAAAATTATTAATTTTGAAAAAAAGTCATTCAATTAAAAAAAGTTCATCAATTGTGAAAAGAGTTCATCAGATTTTGAAAAAAAAATCACAAACTTCGGAAGAATAGGTTTTTTATCAATTTTTAAAAATGTTAAAAAACCAAAAAAAGTCAAACAGATTTGAAAAAAGATCGTGCTATTTGAAAAAACGATAAGGACAGAAAGAAACAAGTCGTAGAAAAATTGGATAAATAGAACAAAAAAACCAGAAAGAAAAACCACACAGAATACATTTGCCTCAAAAAGAAGGGAAAAGGAACATTTTTCTTCAGATTTCATAGACATTTTTCTTTCTTTACTTTTTTCATTCTCATTTTTGTATACAACAAGTACATTTGTAATACATTTTATTTTTCAAATACAATCTTAAGATTGTTTCGGAATCCGGGGTCAAACCTTTTTCCAATACACAATTTTAAACATTTTTTCAAAAAATTTGATTAACATTTTTCAAATACAAGATCAGCAGTTTTTACTACATGGTCAACATTTTTTGTATACATTTTTTACATTTTGAAATGCTTGATTAATATTTCTTGAATACCATCTTAACATTTTTTTTCATAGATGGTCAACATTTTTCTATACACATTTATCTTTTTTCCAATATTTATTCAACATTTTTTGAAGTGTTTGATCACATTTATTTTTGACTGGGTGTTTGATAAATTGTTTTATACATCTTCAAAATTTTCCATCCTTTCTTAGTACATGGTCAACATTTTTCTATACACATTTAACATTTTTCAAATGCTTGATTAACATTTGTTAAATAGTTGTTCAATATTTTTTCAAATCCTGAATCAATATTTTTGAGAAAATGTGATCATGTATACAAAAATGTTGAACAAGTAGTTGAATTTTTTTTTAACAAGCATTTAACAAATGTTAAACAAATATTCGAGAAAATGGTGAACAAGTAGTTGAAAAGGTGTTAATATTGTATTTGAAAAATGTTTAAACTATGTATACAAAAAATGTTGACCATTAATTAAAAAATTGTATGATTTGTATTGAAAAAGTGTTAGACTTGTATTAGAAAAATGTTGTTGATATATACCAAGAATGTAGAATAATAATTAAAAAAACAAAGAAAACCAAAAATAGAAAACAAATAAACAAAAGGAAAAAGGAAATAAAACAAAGAAACAAATTGCAAAGATAAATGAAAAAGAGTGAAAGAAAAACAGAGAAGAAAAAAAAAGAAACAAAAAAGGACAAAATCCCGAACAAAATAGGTTTAATACCCTCAAGTAGAATGCGCACCTTTTTCTTACCATGAAAGAAAATTGGATGGAGTGGTTATCGCGGTGCGAGTTCTCCCTAGAGACCCTAGGGAAATACCTATTCGCCGCTCGCTGCGGCAAACTGTCGGGGTATAGCACAGAGCAGCGACGCGAGCGACAATCATGGCCAGCCCACTTTGAGATTTACACAGGTGCGGCCAACCGGTTTTGGAAACCTTCTAGAAGGTCCCTAAACAGGGTTTTTTTTTTCTGAGTTGTTTCCTTCTCGGTTTGTTGGCTTTCTATTGTATTTTATTTTGCGTTTTTCGTTTTCCTTCTTTTTCATTTTACCGTTTTTTTTCTGTTTCTTCTATTGTCTTGTTCTTTCCTTTCTCTTTTTCAAGTTTATTTTCTTCTCCAAACTGTTCAGAAATTTCAAAAAAGTTTGCATTCTTCAAAAAATCCTTCAAAATTTCAAAAACTATGTCTGTTTTCAGTTTTTTTTTGTAAATTTATGATTATTCAAATTCAAAATTTGTTCGCATGTTTGAAAATTTGTTCACATCCTTAAAAATTGTTCTGTTTGTCAAAATTTGTGCACAAATTAAAAAATTGTTCAATCTTTAAAAAAATGTAATTTCAAAATTTTGTCCAATCTTTCAGAAATGTTTGCCATCCTAAAATTTTTTGTTCAGAAATTTCATAAAAGTTTACAATTTCAATTTTGTTCGATTAATTTTGAAATATGTTCTAAATTTCATAAAGTGTTTCCTTTTGAAATTTTGTCCACAAACTAAGAAATGTTTGGTTTCAAAAATATATTCCTATTTCCAAAATTTGTTCAAAATGTTGAAAATTTTAATATTTTAAATTTTTTCCACAAATTGAAAAATGCCCGTTTTTTCAATTTTTGTTCACGAATTAGAAATTGCTCAATAATTAAAATATTGTTTCCATTTTAGATATTGTTCACAAAATTCGAAAAATGTTCCCCTTTTCATAATTTGTTCACAAATTCAGAAAAGTTTCACGTTATGAAATTTTGTTCACAAATTGAAAAAATTGGGAATTCTATAAATTGTTCCTGTTTTCTAAATATGTTCACAAATTCAACAAATGTCCAGGTTTCCAAATTTGTTGAGAAATTAATTTATGTTCAGGAATTTCAGAAAATGTTCATCTTTTCCAAATTTAATCATATTCAGAAAATGTTCGTGTTTTTCATAATATTTCAGCTAATAAAAATTGTTTACAAAGTTGAAATCTCTTTGTGTACAATAATGAACTCAGGTTTTTTTCAGAAAAAAATTGCGTTCAAAATTCTAAGTATATGTTGGATATGTGCTGGATGTTGGTTCTTAAATATTTGCTGCTTGATGTCCAATAATCTTCAGTAGCTTAACCGGAAGGAGCGCGTGATCTCTTGCGTGAGATCCTATGTTCGATCGTGTCGTAGGGCGTCTTACTTTTTAGCTACTACAGTACGTGCTCGCTACTGATTTGTTTCCTTCATGGTTCGGCCCAGGCAGAGACCTGCCTATGCAAAACTGCAGTTGTTTGTCGCACCGCTGGGGCCCTAGGGTCCCGGCTGGCGGTGCAGCTGTAGGGATCCGATCGGGACCATACCGCTCACGGATCACAAAACCTCGGGCAAGAGAATCATGGCTACTGCAGCGTCGAGTTCGGGTTCGGCAACATACGATCTCGAAGCGCTGATGGAGGAACTAGGGTTGAAGGAGGACGATCTCTAGGACGTGGTGGTGGATGACTGCGAGCTGACTCCTGACGCAACTCGTTGGATGGCGTTGGCTAGGGTTCATACTGACAAACCCTACAGCCAATATTGGTTCTATCGGAATATGAGGGTGGCATGGGATCTAGCACAAGAGGTGAAAATCCGGCCTCTTGAGGATAATCTATACTCTATGCAATTCTCATGTCTTGGCGACTGGGAAAGAGTAATGGATGAAGGTCCGTGGAACTTTAAAGGAAAAGCTGTTGTCATGACGCCCTATGATGGATTCACCAAGCCCTCAACCATCGAGCTCAACAAGATGGATATTTGGGTTCAGATCCACGATCTCCCGGACGGTTTCTACCCCAAGATCAAAGCCCTGTCAGCTACTGTTGGTGAATTTATATTCGCAGAACCCAAATCACACAATTTTGAGGGAAACTTTGCTCATGTCCGGGTGAAAATTGATGTTACCAAGCCTCTGAAGAACGCCGTCTCTCTGGTGGTCAAGAGGAAGGAAACAATGGAACGAGTTATATTTAGAGTTAAGTATGAAAGACTCCCCGACTGGTACGTTGTCTGCGGGTACCTTGGCCATCTGTTCAAGGAATGTGGCGACGGAGTTCACCCTCCCAAAGCCCTAGTCTTTAAAGATCTCAAGGCATCCTGGTCTAGGGGGCCCGGCAATGGTCCAGGAGATGGCAATGGATCCAGAGGTGGACGAGGGAGGGGTTGTGCTGGAAGAGGTGGAGGGCGCGGAAGAACTCAGTACGGCCCCCCTCACGATGAGGACTATGATGGCACGGGTCATACTGGGAAGGATGTAACGATGGTGGAAGCTGATGGGAACCGGAAAAGGGCAGCGACAGTTTCGGCAAAAGGCCAGAAAGGAGTAGGCACATCGAATCAAGCAGACAAACCCTTGATGCTTCCTGCTCCGGAGATACCTGTCAGTCCATCTGCTAAGCAAGAACCGGAGAGAAATAAATCAAGTTCATCAGCTCACGAACCCAATCTGGCGAAGAACTCTGTGCCGAACAAAAACACTGATGCGCGTGTGGCGGGCCTCCAAGGGGGGCACCGCCAGGCGCAATGAGTCTCTTTTGCTGGAACTGCCACGGAATTGGCAAGGCCACGACAGTTCAAGAGCTTCGCGACTTCGTGAGGCAGCTTGCCCCCTCTGTAATTTGCATCCTTGAAACACAAATAGAGGGTAAGAGAGTTGAGAATTTGGTAGAATCTTTGGGCTATAATAAGAGTTTTGCTGTAAACAGTTCTGGCCGAAGTGGGGGCCTAGGTATTTTCTGGAAAGATGAAATAAAAGTTGAAGTGATCGGTTACTCAAAGTATCATATTGATGTTTTGATAGATGATATGATCGACATGCAGGTCAGGGTGACTTTTGTTTATGGGGAAGCGCAGGTGCCAGAGAGATATAAAACATGGGATACCCTTAGAGGAATCTCCGAAACTCAAGGTCGACCATGGGCTGTTTTAGGTGATTTTAACGAAGTTCTTCACATGCATGAGCACGATGGCATTGGTAATCGGAGCCAAGCCCAGATTGAAGGGTTTAGGGACGTTGTGGACACATGCGGTTTAACTGACATTGGATACACAGGGACAGACTGGACCTTTGAAAAGAAGGTCGCGGGAGGAAGCTTCACAAGGGGCGGATTGGACCGGTGCTTGGTTAACCCTGAATGGTCTTTAGCCCTACCCAATACAAGGTTGACACACAAAACTGCAGCAAGTTCAGACCACATCCCTCTCTTACTCACGCTACGTGAGATGCATGCATGCAAGATGGGACCAAAGGCATTTAAGTATGAGACCATGTGGGAGCGGGATGAATCATTGTTTACTACTGTGCAAGGACGATGGACCATGCAAGCAACAGAATCAGCTGAAACCTTTCGCGCAAAACTAGAAGATCTGGCAGGGGACTTGTCGGCCTGGGACCGCACCCAGTTCAGGTCAGTACGAGGTGAGATCCGCCAGTTAAAAATCGAGCTAGAACACCTGCGTGCTGCCCAAGGTAGATCCGGCCCGTCTCATTAGGAAATTAAGATAACTGAGCGATTGGTCGAACACTTCCATCACGAGGAAATGTTGTGGCGCCAGAGGGCGCGTTTGGATTGGCTAGTCCATGGTGATAAAAACACTTTCTTTTTTCCATCTAAGAGCTAGTCGCAGGCGCCGTAAAAATCAGATTAAGGCGCTGCAAAGGCCAGACGGGAGTATGACGGAGAACAACTTAGAAATGGAGGCTCTAACCATAGACTTTTACAGAGATCTGTACACATCGGGGGGAATGCAAGACATGGATCAGGTTTTGGATACAGTGCCAACAAAAGTAACACCGGCGATGAATGAGGTTCTCAATGCACCTTACACTCAGCAAGAGGTCAAGCAGGCCCTATTTCAGATGTTTCCTATTAAGGCTCCAGGCCCAGACGGATTCCCGGCACACTTCTTTCAGCGCCATTGGGATTTGTGTGGGGATGAGGTTACCAGCGTGGTCCTTAAAATTGTGGCAGGAACGGAGTCAGCCGCATGCATTAATGACACAATCCTCCTGTTGATCCCAAAGGTAAAAAATCCTACACTCTTATCACAGTTCCGCCCAATCAGCTTGTGTAATGTTTTATACAAGATTGCATCGAAGGTCATCGCCAATAGGCCGAAACAAATATTACCAGATATCATCTCCGATGAGTAATCCGCTTTTGTCCCTGATAGAATGATAACTGACAATATCATAACTGCTTATGAGTGTCTGCATTTCATGAAGCGAAACGGGGCAAAGAAGCATCAATCATGTGCACTTAAGCTCGACATGATGAAGGCATATGATAGGGTTGAGTGGGCGTATCTCCGGGCCATCATGCTTAAGCTGGGCTTCACTGAGAATTGGGTAGATATTGTTATGAGCTTGGTGACTTCAGTTAAATTTTTAGTCATGTTCAATGGGAGGAAACTAGAGGAATTTCAGCCTTCGAGAGGAATCCACCAAGGGGACCCGATATCACCGTACTTGTTCTTGTTAGCAGCAGAGGGCCTCTCGTGCCTGTTAAAATCAAAAAGTGAGTCATCCAATTTGAGTGGGATACAGGTGGCGCCTACGGCACCTCCGATAAACCATCTCTTATTCACCGATGACAGCCTGCTGTTCTTCAAGGCAAATAGTATGGGAGCTACCAAGGTGAACCAGGTGTTGGAAGCCTACTGTCAAGCATCAGATCAGCGAATAAACTATGCAAAATCCTCAATTTTTTTCAGCAAGGGTGTTCCTGACAGCATGCGGAACCAGATTAAGGGACTCCTCAATGTTCCTAATGAAACCCTAAATGAGAAGTACCTTGGGATGCCCTCTGACATTGGAAATTCGAAGAACGGGGCCTTTAAATACCTCAAAGATAGACTATAGAGTAAGATTCAAGGGTGGATTGAAAAATCCTTGTCTACAGTAGGAAAGGAAGTCTTGGTCAAATCGGTCACGCAAACAGTGCCGGTATACTCCATGTCCTGCTTCAAGCTTCCAAGAGGCCTTTGCGAGCACCTCAACAAATTAATAAGGAAATTCTGGTGGGGCAGTAAGAATGGGCAGCGTAAACCCCATTGGGTCTCATGGCAAGATATGACGAAACCAAAAATAATGGGAGGTTTGGGGTTCAAAGATTTTGAACTTTTTAATTTGGCAATGTTAGCAAGACAGGCCTGGCGCCTACTCCAACACCCGGAGTCGCTATGTGCACGGTTACTGAAGAGCATCTATTATCCACAGTCAACCATCCTCGATGCAACTCTAGGGGGCCACCCTAGTCAGATATGGAGGGCTATAGTTGAGGGGCGCGACACACTCAAACTTGGCCTGATCAAACGTATCGGCAATGGGGAAAGCACGAATATATGGGAGGAAAATTGGTTGCCCAGAGAGGAAATGATGAGACCATATGGCTGCATCAATGCAAATCCCCCTTTGATGGTCTCAGAAATAATGGACGCCACTTCGGTCTCATGGGATATGAATAAGCTGAATGCCACGTTCCTGAGTTTTGATGCAAAGGTGATTTCTAGTATCCCTTTATGTACTATGAATGTCCCAGATTTCTGGAGCCGGGCTCATGAGAGACGGGGCCAATTTTCAGTAAAGTCTGCATATAATATGCTAGTAACAATCAAGCAAAGGAGAGAAGCATGGCTATATGGATCAGCCGGGCCCTCATCTTCTCGCATGGAAGAGGGTTCATGGAAAACATTGTGGAAAGTTGAGGTTCCTTCAAAAGTCCGCATGTTTCTGTGGAGACTGGCCAAGCAATCTCTACCAACTGAGGATGTGAGGGCGCATCGCAACATGTCAACTTCGAGCACATGCGGCTTCTGCGGGGCTCCAGATTCGTGGCGCCACTCCCTCTTGGAGTGTACTATGTCCAGATGCACGTGGGCTCTGGTAGACGAGGAACTTGCCTGTTCTTTGGTTGCGTCTACTGAGATGAGAGCTAAGAGCTGCTTATTCAATCTACTCGACACTCTTTCTCACGAAAAGTTTGTCTCCTGACGGTAACATTATGGGCGATCTGGTCGTCCAGAAGAAAGGCGATACATGAGGCGATCTTCCAAACTCCCCATGCTACACATGCATTCATAAATCGCTTCATCGCTGATCTAGACCAAGTACGGGTGACTAAACCAACATCAAATACTGCACCAAGGATACATCAAGCAGCTCCAAGACCAAGCGCCCCACCTACCAATTATGCAAAGATCCATGTCGACGCAGCGGTTCCCACCGATAGAGGCGGATCGGCAGCAGCTATATGCCGGAACACCCAAGGAGCCTACCTAGGCAGCTCAGCTCTGATAATTGCTGGCGTTTGTGACGCAGCAACACTAGAAGCCATCGCATGTAGGGAAGCAATTGCCTTGGCCCAAGACCTTGGTCTACATCGATCCATTGTTTCCTCTGATTGCAGGCAAGTCATCGAGGACATTGCCAAAGGGAGCCAGGGTCCATATGGGGCTATTGTGGCGGATATCAAGACTAGAGCCATTCCTTTTTCTTGTAATTTCATTTTTAAAAGTCGGGTAGTTAATGTAGAAGCTTATAAACTAGCAAGATTTGCTCTTTCCCTTTCGAAGGGACGTCATGTGTGGCTTGGCCAGCCCCATGACCAAGTTTGTATCCCACCTCGTGTGGACTTTGATTAATAAATTGGCTTTCCCCTCAAAAAAAAGTTGTTTGTCGCAGAGAGCGGCATATAAGAGGTCCCAGACCCTAGTTCACCAAATCACAAATGGAGAAGTACTTGTTGCAAAGATCACTTCATTTTTTTTCGTAGATCTGTTTATTCAAAACGTTTTATTTCTTAAACCGTGCGTTCAAATCTTGAACCGCTTTCACTGTTGGATTCCTTGCGTCGAGATCTTCAAAAGTAGATCCCATGTTGATAGGTTTTGATGATTTTTTTTCACGAAAAAAAACCAACGAGAAAACCGAACCGGGAGCACGGGTTTTTTCTCTTTCCAAAAGAGGCACGCCCGTGCCTCTCACGAAATCACAACCGTGCCTCTCGCGGAAGCAAAACCGTGACTCTCACGGAAGGAAAAACACGTTTTTTCCGTTTCTGACGAGGCACGGCCGTGATTCTCGTGAAAGCACAACCGTGCCTTTTGCAGAAGCAAAACCATGACTCTCGCGAAAGAAAAAAAACAGAAAACTCATTTTTTTCCTTTCCGAGAGGCACGGCCGTGACTCTCGCGAAAGCACAACCATACCTCTCGCGGAAGCAAAACCGTGACTCTCTCGAAAGAAAAAAAGAAAACGCGTTTTTTTCCGTTCCGAGAGGCACGGCCGTGACTCTCGCAAAAGCACACCCGTGCCTCTCGTGGAAGCAAAATCGTGACTCTCGCGGAAGCAAAACCGTGACTCTCGTGAAAGAAAAAAAGACAAAAAACGCGTTTTTTTTTCGTTTTCGAGAGGCACGGCCGTGACTCTCGCGAAAGCAAAACCGTGCCTCTCACGAAAGGAAAACCATGACTCTCGTGGAAGGAAAAAAACGCGTTTTTCACGCAATTTTTTTTATTGAAAAGCTAAGGAGGACCGGTGAAAAACCAAAACGTCGAAAAAACCCGAAAAACCCGTTTGAAAAACCGAAAACGCGTGCGGAAAAATAAAAAAAAATCCGAAGGGAGCGCCCAAAGCGCGACACGTGGCGAATGGCTGAAAGCGCGTCAAGTGACATTGATCATTGCGAGGTTCTCGAAGAAGCGCTCGTTAACTTTCTTTTTTTTGAGAAATCTGTAAACTTTATTAAGTAGCAAGGTTCATGGGAATACAGATTATATCGGGCAAAATTGCAAGCCACACATGGCGCCCGGACGGAAGCGAGGAGGCTGCTTTGGCCAGAGAATGAGCTTCTCCGTTGTGCTCCCGCTTCTCATGTATAATATTGACTGACTGAAAAGCCCCACGGCGACAGTTTATCTCCCGGATGATCAATGCGTAACGGCATGAAGCTGCACTGGCAATGTTCGTAACCACTTCTGCGCAGTCCGTCGCAATACAGAAGGACGAGAGGTGAAGATCCGAGGCAAGGGACATTGCTTCGCTGCATGCCTGAGCTTCAAGCGATGCTGGCTCAACCAGCCCATCGTAAACAATTACAGAAGCACCAAGGTAATTCCCAGACTTGTCCCGGCACACAGCCGTGGCCGCTCCCCTGGCTCCATTCCTCGACAGGCCGCCATCAACATTAATCTTCATATCATGCTCAAGCGGAGGGAGCCATGCCGCTCGCGGAGGAACTGCTCTTGCATGTGTGTCCCTGCAGGTAACATGCAGTTCTCTGGTATGCATGCCATTAGGATTTGTTGGTGAGCGAGGTGGGATCTGTTCCAGGTCCTCCAGGAATTTCTTAATGAAGCAGGATGTGCTCATCGGACTCTGGTATTGATCGTCGTGGATAGCACGTCGTCGTGCCCACCAAATTGCCCACATAGTAACGATTACTCGAGTAAGATCTGCCTGCGGAAGTGTGTCAACTAACCAGAACATCCACAGCTTCGCATCATCCGTTTTGTTCGAAACAATGACCTCCGTTAGCTCTTCAAATGTCCTGTTTTTCAAATTTTGTTCACAAATTCAAAAAAAAGTTGAACTGGAATTTTTTCGTGTTCTGTAGAAGAATAGTCGGAAACTTAAAAAGTTGTTCATTTTGAAAAAAAGCTCCCACTACAAACTTTGTTCACAAATGCAAAAACGTTTCTAAGTTATGTTCAAAAGTTTCACAAATTAAAAAAATGTTCAGGAATTTCATAAATTGTTCAGAATTTTCAAAAAATGTTACTGCTTGCAAATTTTTCTCACAAAGTTAAATTATATTCTTGTTTTTTCTTAAAATTTGTTCTCAATTAAAAAAAATGTTTCACATGTTTCAAAGTTATTCACAAATTCAAACATTGTTTGCATTTGCAAAATCAAAATAGCATTTGTCAAGAAATGTTTTAAGAAAACTAATAATATTCCGAAATGCCGCTGCTATTAATTCTTAAACTTTTCTCAGGACATATTAGACGCATACCCTTACAAATTCGTTTGGCTAGCTACATCTGCTGGAGTACGATTCCAGCAAAGCGCACTGCATTTTTGTTTTTTTCCACAGCTCGTGCGCGGTTGCTACTACGTGGGCCGGCCCAGGTGGGGCACCCCCTGTGCAAAATGCGGGCTGTTTGCCGCAATAAGCGGCACATAGGAGGACTCTCTGTGCTCCACTTAAAAAAACTAGCATTTGGGCAGATTAAGGAAGACAGGAAGGCATGCGCTAGTTATAAACTAGCTCAGCAGGGCAGTCTTTGTGAAAAGGATATGGAAAATGGATTGAGTACTCCAAAGTTTCCCTCAAGAAAAAATGAGATTAGAGCATCTCCACTCGCCCCCCCAACAGGGCGCCTTTTTTAGCGTCGGCGGCAAAAAATCGGTCTAGTCACGCCCCCAAGATCGTTGTTTATCGATGGTTTGGGCCGAAATAATAGCCGGCGAACCCAAGCCGAACACAGCGCACAGGGGGGCGCCGGATGAAGCGAAAAGGCGCGTGGGCCCGCGTTGTTGGCGACACCGGCCGATTTCCCGCTGTTTTCTCCCCCTTCCCCTCCATTTTCCCCTTGTCCCTCCCTTCTCCCCCACCACTCCCTCTATTCTTCCCCAGATGCGCCGGCCATGCCGCCAAAGAAATATGCGGCTCCTCGCCTAGCAACCGATTGCGCCGTCCAGTGAAAACAGAGAAAGCCGAGGGCGCCGATGGCAAGGCCCCCACGCATGTCGAACGCCGAGTGGAAGGCCGACGTTCATCGCCGGGAGGCGGTCACCACCGACCGGCGGAACATGCCCATCATGAAGAAGGCCAGGGACGCGGCGTAGGCGGAGCAGGGAGAGGCGTCTCGCGCGGGGATGATGAACCTTCCGCCCGACCACTGCCCACAAGCCACGTGGGGGAGCTAGCAGAGCGTCACTTCGCCGGCCAACTTCTCGCCGCCACTATGGGGGTATGCGCCCTCGCCTGGCTACTCCGACGACGACGTGCATGGGCTTCAACCCCGACCCGCGCATACCCTCCCCCGCGTTCATCGGCGGCCTTAACACCCAGTACAACCACTCACCACCGGCATACTCAGGATCGCTTGCGCCACCTCTGCGCCGTGGCACCCTACCCTTCGCCCATGGCTCGGCTCCTTGGTTCAGCAGCACCGACGCCGACATGGACGAGATCATCACGAGCTCCTCTGTCGCCACCGCTTTGTGCCCTGGGTTCCGTGCGCAAGACGAGCAACGGACGCCGTCGTCGATATGGACGACGAGCTCGATGATGTCGAGGAGGAGGTGGAGGAGGAAGAACAGGCGGAGGCGGATCCAGAACCAGCGCCGAAAGGGAGAAAGAAGAAGCGAGTGCCCAATATCAGGCAGGGTGAACCTCGCGTCAAGTGGACATCCAAGGAAAACGAGTGCCTCGCTGAAGCATGGAAGACCGTCAGCATTGACCCGATCACCGGCTCGAATCAGAACGCCGATACGTACTGGAGAAGGATCAAGACGACGTTCGACGGGCGCAAGTTGGTCGACCCCGACTTATCCACCATCCACATGGATCGCGGCGAGAAGGCCATGGTGAACCATTGGGAAACCATCCAGGCGGCCTACAACAAGTGGCATGGGATCCTTGAGGAGGTCGCGGCTCGCCCGGAAAGCGGTGCCAACGTCGAGGGGGAGGTATGGCTAAGTCGCCGGCTCATTTCTTTTGCTGCGTTCTTCACCAATACTTGTTCTCCGGCTGTGCAGATGGTTCGGATGTTCAACATGTTTCACCAGGACAACCGCGACAAAGAGTTCAAATTCCTTCATGTGTTTTCCAGGATCGAGTCGTGCGAGAAGTGGATGGACTGTCGAATTGCGCCAAGACCAAGGAGACCTACAAGCCGGACACGCCTACCCCGGCGGCGGAAGAAGGGCGTCCTGATGGCTACAAAAGAGCAAAGGTGGCGAGGGACGCGGCACCAGCTGGCGAACGGCTACAATCATCGATCGAGTAGTGCATCGACGATGCCAAGAACAACGCCGCCAAGAGGGAGGAGAAGTCCCATGCGAGGTGGTCGGCGTTGATGATGAAGCAGAATGTCAAGCTCAACCTTCTCATGACGAACGTCGCTGCGAAGAAGAGGAACACTGACTTGGCGTTCTTGATGGTGGCAGACATGTCGACGATGGACGAGCAGGTGAGGGTGTGGTACCTGGCAGAGCGCGGCCTCATCTTGAACCAGATGCCCGGACCGGCGGCGACCACCGCCCCTATGCCGACGCCGACGCCGACGCCGAGCCCGAGCACTGAAGCCACGCCGATGCCGAGCCCGAGCACTGAAGCCACGCCGACACCGAGCCCGAGCACTGAAGCCATGCTCACCCAGACGCCGAGCCCGAGCATTGAAGCCACGCCGACACTGACGCCGACGCCCACCCCGACCAGTCCCACAGCAAAGGAGCCTGCTGTTTGATGCATTCCATGTCTATGATTCCTTCCTTTTGATCGCCGACCTGTGGCATGATGGTCGCCGACTTGTGGCATGATGATTGCCGAACCTGTAACATGATGGTCTTTGTTTCCGCCCTTTTCTCCCTATATTTTCATCTGCTCCCCCATCATAGCATCCCTCTTATGTTGCTTCACTTCTTCATCTTCTTACTCATGTAATTATATAGTGTACGCATTAGGACATCTAAAAAAAATCCTTTTTATGAAGTAGAATATATTAATATCAGGAAGATGTCAATTATACTCGGACTCTGCAACCACATGATATCAACAACCTATAAAGGGATTGAGAGTGTACACACCTAAATTATTATAAAATAAAATGATAAAAAAGTAACGAAGATCCATGCCAACGTCACAACAATCACCCTTAACAACACCAGGACTATCAAAATGGTTCTGCAAAACCATTGTTTCCAGGAAGAAAACGACACGCTAGCGCCGCTGTCATCAAATCCGACAATTAAGAGCCAGGCCATGAGTTTTCATCCTCAAGATCAAGTCTGGTAAAAACTCCAACCATTGCCTTCAACTAGGAAACAATCCGAACACCGCCATCGCTAAGTAAAACCACTTAAAGTCAAAACTAGAGTATTCACCTCGGAGCTCGAGCCGAGTGCCCCAGAAAGCATCCAAAACCACATGCGAAGTCTCCTTTCCCTAGAGGTTACTCTAGTGTCTTTCTCCTTCCCCCTCCTTTCTCATCGAATTGTGGTCTTGTCACTACTAGGAAACTGTGTATAAGCGGAGTGATATCACTCGCAGGCAGGCATGAGCAAACGCCACTACTAATCTAATCTCGCCAGATACTAGTGGCATGAGCAAAATCATATACCCGCTACATGTACTAAAATACTGATTGCCCACCACTGGTATTTGTGGTACCAGTGGCTGGCCCTATTTCTCGATCGCGACCAATAATATGGACCCAGATTTTTCCTAGATTAGCCATGAGTCAAGCCTTCCAGTGGTGGGTCCTCGAGCCCACCCACCCATGGGAGGATATTTAGCTAATTTTCTTTTTGGTGGTTTAATGTATTTTTTGTTTTAGTGTTTTATGTTTTATGGTATTGTATGGAAATTAGTTTGAACTTTGTAGAATTCATTATTTGCTAGTTTGAACTTTGTAGAATTCATTATTTGCTATATTTTAGAAATTCTATAAATAAATTTGTATTTAATTGGATACAATTCAAACTTGAATTGCAAATAAATTTAAAATGTTCCAAATTCTGAAAGAAATATCATATTGAAGGTAGTTAACATATATTTAGGTCTTATGAAACAAATGTTTGGTACTTTCAACCATGTAGACGCGAAATATCAAACACAAACTTAATTTTAGGTAAGTGGTTTATTGAATTTACAGAAGTGCATAGTAGATATCACACCACCTCTGCTGTGAGCTCCTCTTCCTACTCCTCTCCAACTCCTCTCGCCGCTCCTTCTCTCTAGACGATTGGGTCGCGTTCCTGATTGATGTGGAACCCTATGGGAAGGGCAAAGTTATGATCCAAAATATTGTTATGTTGCTCATAATCTTCATGGGACGATTCTTTGTTTTGAGTCGACTGTATGGATAATCTTGGAATGATATGTTGCTGCTTATTTTTGTTATAATAAACAGATAAATATGCTTGACCAAAACTTTTGGAAGCTTATTGGATGCTTATCTTGAATATTTTATGGCTGGTCTAAAATTATGTATTTAGCAACAGATGCAAAGCAAACAACATGCATGTCCTATCATTTTTAGCAAATTAATTGCTTGCTATTTCCACATCACTAGTCATCTACATCAGTAAGCGGAAAATGGTTGGCTAATCCTCTATGAGTAGATTGCTTCCCCACTACCAATGACATTCTTAAAACTCAGGCCTGGAACAACCATGTCGTTAGTGTCAAGTATTTCTCACACTAGTATAAGTCCAATAAAATGAGTTGTTAGTATACAAGTATTGCTCCAACATAAGGAAAGAATATTATTTTAACAAAAGGAAACAATACTGTTTTAACCTATAGGTAAGTGAACTAGTAACAAACAATCAAAGTTGATATTTTTTAGCTAAATATACTTAATAGTTGCTGCTTATCATGGTATTTTTTCCGATAATATCCATCTAAGGGTAATGCATGCATCAAAGATTAGGATGGTGCACACGAGGAAGATATACCTAGGTTCAGGCCCTTGGATGGAGGTAATACCCTACTTCCTTCTTGTTTGTATCGATGATGTAGCCCTGTATGAGAACTAGGGTTTGTATTTACAAGGGGTCGGTCAAAAGATTGTATAGGGTTTGTCATCTCAGATGTTTGGATGTGTAAGGTCCACCACTCGGGGGATCCCTACTGAGCCTTATATAGGTAGAGGTGGCAGGGTTACATGAATCCAAGTAGGCCAAGGAGTTTCCCTTTACTACCTTTGGTTGCAAACCATACCCGATTAATAAATGCCATATGCAGATGATTCCTAGCCTAATATGGAGAGGAGTCCTTTGTCTTGTCCAAGGTGGTGATGCGCTTCGGATTGTCGATGGACGTTGAGGCATGGGCTTGGTCTGCCCGGCTGTCGTTGGCCTCTTCTGTCCTCTGTAGCTACACCCGGTGGGCAAGCCACTAAGCTCTTTGGGCATGTACAATGGTGCTATCTTAGGAGTGTCACGTAGAATAAATGATGAGGTGGAGGAGAGATAACTCATAATAAAAGGCTTGTCTTCTCTTATTTAAGATAAGACAAGGGATGATCTCTTAGCATAATTTGTCTCACCATATTTTAAGGAATTGCTAGTTATTGAAGATAAGGCTAAAATATAACCCATTGTAGACATATTTTTTTGTCATCTCTAAATTACATGCAAAACTTAAGATAAGACTGTTTTATCAACCATTCTACATGCCCTCAATGATCTTGGCTAATGATATTTTTTGCTTCTCTGTATTTGAATGACGCACTTAGAGATAATGACTGTACTGAGTGTGTCCCATCATTTTGATCGGCAAACTTGTCGTGATAAGCTCAAACGTACCAAAAATTTGACTGTTAGGAATCTATGTTCTCAAGAGACCTTTGATCTGCGTAACAGATGAATTTTGAACTGGTTTTTATGTTAGATTATTTTCTCAGAGGGGAGGCATTCAGATGGATGGCGGCATCTCACCTTTGAGTTGGTATCTGGGCTTTGATCCTCCTCAAGTCCATCCATCATAACAAATTCGATGGAGCTCCGGCATAGAACCTTGTCGTTTCCTCGGGGCGGCGATGTTAGATTCTCTCCTTATGTCGCAACGACGACATATGGTGTCAGGCACTTCGGATCGACTCAAGGGTTCAACACCAGAACCGGCCTTTTTCTAATGGCGCAGCTCCCCACATCGCTGCATCCTTTTTTTTATCAAATTAGGATGACTACGGCTCTAGGGCCTTGGTCCTTAGGGTTATGTGCACGAAGATTTCGTGGTTGTCATCGACAAGGTCAAGCTGGCTACAGTAGGGGAATGGCAACAACAACGCGTCGGCGGTTCATTCTGCTAGTGTTATTGGTCATTCGGTGGTCCAGGGGACCATGCTGTAATTTTTATCATGTTAGGGATGCTTTATAATGGATCAGACCAACTTATTTGTAACCTCTAGTAGACCTTATTACTCAATGCACTAAACTAAGAGTGTTGCTATTTGTAAGTTGCATTAAAAAATCTATGTCGAGTGTTATTGGTCATTCGGTGGTCCAGGGGACCATGCTGTAATTTTTATCATGTTAGGGATGCTTTATAATGGATCAGACCAACTTATTTGTAACCTCTAGTAGACCTTATTACTCAATGCACTAAACTAAGAGTGTTGCTATTTGTAAGTTGCATTAAAAAATCTATGTCGATCCATTTTTTCAGTTGTTGGATCGAAATTCAGTGGATGGAAGTGCTTCCTTGTTAGGATCCCTGATGGCCAGATCAGCAGATCCACTGCCATGGGCACCAATTAGGAGGAAGACCGCGTCAACGCCAGGCCTCCTCGGATTAGCTAGCCAAACATGAGATATTTGGGACCTGACTGGCTCAATGACAAGACTCTACTTAAGGCAAGGATCACACATGAAACACATGCGGTTGGATCAGGCAACGGCTTGACATTGGTGGCTCCTTCTCCTTTCTCTGTTTACCTTTCCTTTGCCAGATCAGTGTGTATCAAACCTTGTTTACCTGTAACCCAGTGAATTTGAGAGAGAACCAGATCGAGAACGTAACATCTAGTATCAGTCGCCACCTACTACCCTTCCCCGCCACCATCAATCTAGATACTCATCAACGCAAGCAAGTGCACGAGCAGCTCGTTTCCAACATGGATCCTGAACTCAAGGCCTACCTCGACCGCATGAACGCGCAGGCGGCGGTGCGCTCCGACTCCATCCTTAAGGCCATGGCGGTGCAATCTACGTGAATCGACAATCTTGTCGCGTGGAAACCAGATCTGAAGTCCCACCTCACCGCCCCCGAGTCGATGGTGTCCACTCTGCGGCAGGCATGCTCCACACATGTCGCCGCTGCTGGTGAACCAGTGGCAGCTGATCCGATCCTGCCGTCTCCATATAAGGCGGCGGGCGAGGTTCACATGCCATTCAGCCATGGCGGCGGTTTCTCACCCGGGGTTCTTTGTCGGCATCCTTGCTGGTAACTCCCCAGGTCATGGGTTCGACTGCTCTTCCCGCTACACAAGTTTTTTATTCGCATGAACATTGCTCTTTCACGTTGGTAGGACAAACACCACCTAATTTTGGATTTCCTCCATTTACCGGCGAGAATCCGAAGCTATGGAGAACTCTTTGTGAACAATACTTCACATGTTTGTTGTGCAGGAATCATATTGGGTTCTGATGTCGATTTTGTATTGCTCGGGTGCACAGGCATATGGTTATAGTCATTTCAAAAGAAAATTGTAGGCATGAAATGGGAATCGTTTTCCATCCTAATTTGTACTCGTTTTGGTCGTGATAAGCATCAAATGCTTATCCATCAGTTCTATGCTATCAATCAGACATCTAGTGTAGCAGATTTTGTACAAAGATTCAAAGTGCTAATGAATCATTTGATTTTATACTCTGAAGATCCCACCCTCATTTTTTCCTGATGAGAAATGTGGAGGGTTTGCGGCATGATATCCATGTTGCGGTGATAGTTCAGCGACCACTGGATCTTGACACAGCGTGATCATTGGCTTTGCCCCAGGAGGAGGTAGCGGATGGTGAAAATATATCACCAGTAGACGTGTTTCATTACCGTCTGACAATGGCACCAACACGCCTTCCTATGATGCCACTCCATACAACCACTCAGCTGCAGAAGCACATTCATATGCCCGTGAATGTTGAAGACTGCAGAGGTACAAAGGCTGCTCGAGCACCCTCGGACAGTGCAGCGAGCAAACTTTCAGTTCTCAGAGCCTTCAGAAGAGCTTGTGGTTTGTGTTTTAAATGTGGAGAGCATTGGGGGTAAAGATCATACATGTTCAGCTTCAGTCCAATTGCATATTGTGGATGAATTGTGGGCTATTTAGTCAGGAGGATTTATTGGGTTCCACTCAAGACAATGCACAGTTATCTGATGAAGAAAATCTTTGCACATTGTCACACCACGCCATGGACAACTCCCCAGCTTCAATAGTCATTCAGTTGCATGAGTATATACAAAGCCATGAGGTTTTATTACTTATTGATTCAGGTAGTTCCACCTATTTGTGGATTTTCAGTTATCCAAGAAATTGTCAGGTATTCAAGATCTTTCCAAACCCTGCAATGTCAAGATAGCAGATGGAGCTCTCCTGTCATGTACTCAGTTTATACCTGATTGCCACTTGATGTCACAAGGGCATGAGTTTGAGACAAATTTCAGAATCTTATCCCTGGGAGCATATGATGCTTTTCTGGGTATTGATTGGTTGAGGAAGCACAATCCTATGAATGTGGACTGGGTTAAACAACACTTGTAGATTTCTACACCACGAGGACTTGTTTCTCTGCAAGCTACTGCATCTGACCGATTCCAATGCTTTGTGATATCAGTCTGAGATCTGTTGCAAAGATGCAAACAGGGAGCAGTTGCTCATGTGGTGCACCTCTCAGTTTTGTCAGACAATTCAGTCGCACAGACACCAATACCCTCTGAGATTTTCCGGTTGCTGGAACAATTCAAACTAGCTTTTGATGATCCCAAGGCATTGCCTCCATGCAGAGAATGTGATCATCGAATACCACTTATGCCTAGGGCACAACAAGTAAACCTTAGACCATATCGATACAAGCCTGACTTGAAAAGTGAAATTGAGAGACAGATCAAAGAATTACTGGTTGCCGGAATTATCCGGCGAAGTGCTAGTCCTTTTTTGTCTCCATCCCCGCTAGTTAAAAATAAAGATGGCACCTAGCGTCTTTGTGCAGATTGTCGTTGTCTGAACTCAATGACAATTATCAGTAAGTACCCCATGCGAGTGATTGATGAACTCCTCGATGAGTTAATAGGAGCCAGCTAGTTTTCTAAGCTCGATCTTCGAGTTGGGTATCATCAGATTCATTTGGCTAAGGGTCAAGATTTCAAGACAGCGTTTCAGACGCATTTAGGGCATTGGGAGTATTAGGTCATGCCTTTCGATCTAGCAGCTAACCCTCCAACATTCTTGGGAGCTATGAATTCAACATTGCATCCTCTCCTGTGCAAGTGTCGTTGTTTTCTTTGATGACATCCTAGTCTATAGTAAGGTGTTGTCGGATCACGTCAAACACTTGAAGGTAGTTCTTCAGTTATTACAAGCAAATTAGTGGCAAGTCAAGCAGTCCAAATGTTTTTTCGATCAGAATGCTATTTCATCTTTGGGCCATGTCATCATCAGTCAAGTGGTTGCAACATATCCTAGCAAAATAGCTACAACTGCATAATGTCCAACACCAACTATTGCCAAGGAGGTTCGCAGCTTTCTGGGGTAAGGATGATACTACCACAAGTTTGTCCAACACTTTGGTATTATCGCAAGGCGTTATTCAATCTTCTGAAAAAATATCACGTTTGTCGGGACTGAATTGACTCAGGAGGCTTTTGAGTTACTTAAGCAAAAGCTCGTTTTTGCACCAATGTTGCAATTACCTGATTTCTCCAAGTCCTTTACAGTGGACACAGATGCATGTGAGTATGGAGTTGGTGCAGTTCTACAACAGAATAGTCACCCATTGCATTCATGAGTAAACCATTGGTCCCTAAGAACAGAGGTCTCTCTATCTATGAAAAAGAGTGTTTTGCAATCTTAATGGCAGTAGAGCAATGGCGATCTTATTTGCAAAATGATGAATTCCTCATTCAAATAGATCAGTGCAACCTAGTTCACTTATATGACCAGAGACTTTCCACACCTTGACAACAAAAGGCTTTCACCAAGTTATCGGGGCTCCGCTGCAAAATTGTTTATAGGCAAGGTAAAACGAACAACACTGCTATTGCTTTGTCGGTCTTTCAACCAGCATGACTAGATGACATTGTGGCAAGCTACAACTCCAACCCTCAAGTCCAAACAATTATGACCAAACTGTCTATAGGCCCCGATAAGAAAACAGATTCTATATGGATAAAGGTCTTCTCCAATTCCTAAAAAGAATATGGCTGGGTCGTGCTCCTCAACTCCAACAGTGCATTATCATGGCGTTCCATGACGATACATGGGGGGAGGGGGCACTCTTGTTTCACAGTGACTTACAGTCGTATGAGATAGTTGTTTGCTTGGCCAAAATGAAGTCTCAGATTCACCAATATATACAGACTTGTGCCATATGTCATTAGGTCAAACCAGAAAGGATCAAGTATCCAGGTCTTTTGGAGCCCTTACCTATTCCCGAGGAAGCATGAGAAGTTTTCAGAATGGATTTCATTGACGGTTTACCCTAATCAGAGAACTATAACTACATGTTGGTCATTGTTGATAAATCCACCAAGTATGCACACTTTGTGGGTTTGAATCATCCTTTTATAGTAGCTAAGGTGGCACAAGCTTACCTGGAAATTGTACAATCCCGATGCAGTTTTCACCAGTCACTTTGGAAGGAACTCTTCAGGATCATCAGGACTGAGCTGAACATGAGTACACCCTACCATACAGAGACTGATGGCCAAACAGAACGGGTCAATCAGAGTTTAGAAATTTATCTGCGCTGCTTTGTCCATGTGCACCCCAAGAAGTGGAGCTTTTTCCTTCCCCTTGCAAAGTTGTGGTATAACTCCAGGTACCATTCTGCCATCAAGACCTCCCCATTCGTAGCAAACTATGACAGAGAGCCAAGACACTGCGCTATATAGGCAACTTCTACTTGCAAGATACCGGGGCTAAAAGATGGCTTAAGGAGAGAAAAATGATGCACCAAATCCTTAGTCAACACCTACATCGTGTCAGAAAAGTGATGAAACATCAAACCGACAAGAAAGACACAGACATAAAATTTGCCATCGGTGATAGAGTTTTTGTCAAACTCCAGCCCTATGTTCAAACTTCTATGCACAAGAGAGTAATTCATAAGCTAATATTCAAATACTTTGGAACTTAATTGTTCAAGCAGTGAACCCAGTTACATACAAATTGGCATTACCAGAGGAATCAAAAGTACACCATGTATTTCATGGGTCACTCTTGCGCAAGGCACTACTACCAGGTACTATTGCTTCAACTGAACTTCCTCCATCCACGGACGAGCTCATTTCACTTGTGGAAGTGTTGAATCGTCGCTGGCATCACACACCCCAAGGGTGACGTGAACAAGTGCTTGTCAGCTAGTTCGATCTTGCTTTTGTGGACGCCACTTGGGAGGATGCTGTGAAGATCAAGCAACAATTTCCCGATTCCACGACTTGGGGGCAAGCCGTCGCTCAGGGCATGGCCAATGCATAGCCCCAGGGTGATGCCTCATATGTCATGTAGGATCGGATAATAAAAAAAGTAGGTTCGGATGGGGAAGCGGGATCCTCTCCAGGAGGCGGGTGCTTAGAGACAAAAAGTGTGGTCCAGTGCATAAAGTTGGAAAAGTTGAAATGGAGAGGGGGGATGCATGTGTAGTGAGAGTCACTTTCTATTCTTTGATGAGGTCCACTAGTAATAGCTTGCATTGGGGAGAAAAAAAATCAACACATATGCTTCAAAGTACTTTTTGTCATGAGACATATATATCCATATACTACCATTGTACATGCCCTCAAGAAGAGAGGGATGTTAGATCCCTGATGGCCAGATCAGCAGATCCACTGCCACGGGGACCTATCAGGAGGAAGACTGCGTCATGGCTAGGCCTCCTTGGATCAGCCAGCCAAACAGGAGATATGTTGGACCTGACTGGCTCAATGAGAAGAGGGCCCCAGTGACCTCAAGACTTAGAGCTACTTAAGGCAAAAGGATCACACACGAAAAGGCATCCGATTGGATGAGGCAACGACTCGACATCGCCAGCTCCTTCTCCTTTCTCTGTTTACATTTCCTTTCCTAGAACAGCGTGTATCAAACCTTGTTTACATGTAACCCAGTGAATTCAAGAGAGAACTAGATCGGGAACGTAACATTCTTCCTTCCCCAACCAACTCTTTCCCCCTCGCGACCCCACCCTCATACCCCTGATCGTCTCTACCTGCGGCCAGTGACGCTGCCACACTCCGCTCGCCGACCCATTTTGCGCGAGCCGTACATTGCGGCAAGTGGTACTCACTGAGAGTGTGCCGGACTGGAGTGTTACCCAGTCCCGCCTATGTGGTTTTGGATGGGGCATCCGGCGTTAGATGTTAGGCTTTTGTGTAATGTCTGTTTGATATTTGGTCCGAATATTTGGCACACCTTCATCAAGAGGATAGGAGTAGCGACAGGTGTCGTCTAGATGGTGGCCTCGGGCTTACTGTTGTATTTATTTGTAAGGTCTTTGTGAATAATAAATAATATGGCCGCACCGCATGCATCTTCTAGATGCAGAGGCCGAGGGTGATTCATCTTCTAATTTTTTTTTACCCAAGCCGTATTGCTGTCGCCTTACCTTCCGCTAAACTCCCACAAGGTTCCATCGCCAACAACCTCCCCGTAGCCTACCCGCATCTGAACACATCATCAACCTCTGATTCACCTCCACCGGCAACGTTGTCCAGGCTCCAGGTCGCTCGTGGCTCGGCCTCGCCGGCGTCCCCGTGCCTCACAGCCCCATCTTCGCCTCGGGGTTGCGCAAATCGACTGTCTTTTTTCGATCAACTCAAATCGACTGACACGAGTTGCAAATTCGGGTAACTTGCCAATAGCAAACACGCTAAACTAATGATGCAATCAGTGGAGGAATATTAGGAGGACATGGAACAACGAAAAGTAGGTCCAACTGCTTCCGTTCTTGGATGCACGTTTTGGCAAAGAATCGAAACGACCCACTCTCACACGGACCGCATGTACGTGTTTTTTTTCTAGGCTGACCGCATGTACGTGTTATTGCCACAAAATGATGCTCGGTACAGCTAAATTATGTGGGTAAAACGATAAGTGCTCAATTTCACTAGTCAATTGAACAAAAAATAGACCAATTGACCTCACCTTCTTTATCTTTTTTAAAAATGAAATTAGAAATGATAATGATTATGAAATAAAAAACTCATATCATAATTTTTTTTCATTATTGTGAATCCACTCCAATCGAATATTGAATAATCAAATTCTTCAATTAAAATTCAAAGTTTTCGAGATCTTTAAAAAAGTGGATTAATCGGACGAGGACAAAAAGATTCGGATGGTTAGGATCTTGTGACAGAATCGACCTAGGGTTCACGTCCTAGGCTTGACACTGTGCTCGTATGTCTCTTAATTTATTTCAGACTTTTTGGTAATGTTTATTTAGTAAGAGATGACATTATTGCTGACTATAAGACGTTTGTAGTGACTTCATTAATCCTAAGATGTTAGATGTGCATTTTGTGAGCATATGCTATTTTACTGTGTTAAAAAATGAACGAAAGATACCGTAGGCAGAAACGAAAAAAGACCAAGTTGTTTCACGATGATCAATCACTGGGTGATTGGACCACACACATCAAGCCCCTATATGAATGAGGGCTTTCGCTCTCTGTGTCGAAATGTAGACATCATCAAGGTCCGAATAGCTGTTGGACTCTCTCGTTTCAGCCGAGATATGAGACCTACGTTGCAGCTGAGTATGGGCAGGAACAGAGGAGTGGCATCTAGTCGAAATCGAAACCACAACAACACGCACGGCCGGCAGACATAGCGGGGAAAAAAATATGGCGGCCACTAGCGAGACGTGATTACTCTCGTCGAGTTGGGTCCTCTATGTTTCTAGAGAAAAGCAAAATCCAACAACAATATTCCCTCAATTTCCTAAATTTGCCGACTAGCTGCCTAGCTAGGGTTAGCATCTCTTACACGAAAAGTATATCTGCATATGTATAAAAGAGACTCGCGAGGATGCACACACGAATACACACAGCTTTCACTTTCACTTTCACTTTCGCAGCTGCGCCAAGGAAAAGAAAAGAAGATGTCTCGATTCCCATGTATGCACTACTCGATCATATCCCGAACCAAAACGCTCTCTTGATTTCTTCCCGAAACCACCACACACACGTCCATCAGCAGCTCGCGAGCTCAGCTGGTACGCAGGCACACCATGCGGCGGCTCAGCGACGCAGGGGAGGCCACGCCGCTGGTCACCCCCGCGGCGGCCGCGGCGGCGGGCGGCACCTTGGCATCGCCGGCCGCTGCGGGGAGCAACGCCAACTTCGACGCCAACATGGTGATCATCCTGGCCGCGCTGCTCTGCGTTCTCATTTTCGCGCTCGGGCTCAACTCCGTCATCCGCTGCGTGCTCCACTGCGGCCGCCGGCTCGCGCCGTCGTCGAGCCTCGCGGCCAGCGCCACCACGGCGAGGACGACGACATCCGTGCACGTGCAGGCGGGGCTCAAGAGGAAGGCGCTGAGGAAGATACCCGTGGAGGTGTACGGCGGAGCCAAGTCGTCCGGCGGCGCCCTCCCAGTCACGGCCACGGAGTGCGCCATCTGCCTCGGCGAGTTCGCCGACGGCGAGAAGGTACGCGTGCTCCCGCGGTGCCACCACGGATTCCACGTCCGCTGCATCGACATGTGGCTCGCCACGCACACCTCCTGCCCCAACTGCCGGGCCTCGCTCGCTGAGGACGGCGCCGCCGCTGCCAACGGCGGAGGGAGATAGCGCCGGACAGGGTACGGGTTTGTAATTTCTTCTAGTTAGGGAACTAAAGTGAAACGTTGCACCGCTGCTTTGCTTCCTCACTAGTGTGTCTTTGGTCTGATTTTGGTTTTCGTACGGGTGGTACATGTAAATTAGTATTTACATTTTGCGATGATAGAAGGGGCTTGATGCAAATGTTCCTCGTGTCCTTTTCATTTTGGGTTGGAGCATACGATATTTTTTTTGTCATGATTCTCCCATTTTATAACTTTCTTTAAAGATGATTCGATGTTCCATTTTTTGTGTTCTAAGATGAGTAGTATTGCGCTGTTCTTTTGGTTACCCAACAGCCAAGACTTTCCCAATGGACATGTCTTTTTCTCAAATAATGTTGTCTAGTGACATTTTCCTATTTACTATCTGCACGTTGCTGAACAGATATTAGTAGCTTTATTTATTACTCTTATCTATAATAATGATTATTTCTTGTTTTCTGGAAAAAGTAAATAATGAGTTTCTGTTCACTAATAACATATAATAGTGTGTTTTTCACATAATAATAATAATAATTTATATTGTCCTTGTTAACTTGTGTTCAAAGCATGGTATTTCTAACGAATGAAAGAAAATAAGCAAAGAACAGTAGTAAAATATAAGTATACCTTCTCTGGCCGGTCACCGCCAATAGGTATATCTTCTCTAGCTGGTCACCATTGATAGGCCTTAGACCATCTCCAACAGATCTTATAAAAACCTTTTCGTAAAAGTGCTTTTATGGGATGATCACATAATTTGTCGGAATTGCAGAAAGCTACTTTTCTCAGTTCCCGTAAAATTTCTTCGCCTAAAATCTTGTTTTCCTTTTTTCCCACTAAACATCATTGGGACGCAAGCCGGTGACGCAGCGTTGGGAAGTGTGGCAACAGGCGCTGGAGCAGGCGGACCGGTGAGGTGGTACAACTTGGGAGGCGCGTCGACGATCGTCTCGATGAGGCGGGGAAGTGGAGGCAGGCATGCTAGCGGCGGCGGCCGGCATGGTGGAGCTGAGCACCGGAGGCGGCCGTCCTAGCGGTGGCATGGTGACGCGGCGGAGAGGAGCGACGAAGGGGCAACACGGCGGCGCAGGGCACACATCCTGAACTTTCATGCGGGTTTTTACCCGTCAAATTATACGGAAAGGGCTATCTTTTTGTGGTTAAGGGAAGGTGGGGGTGGTTTTACGGGTCCTTTAAAATATTTCTAGGTTCATGGGAGCTATTGGAATTGCTCTTAGTGTGTTTGTCAACGGTACATTTGACTATTGATAAGGGTGATGCCAACAGATGATCTAGTTTCAGTGAAAATAATCACCACTCGTGCAAAAATTAAATATTGGTCCGCGGTGGCATTGTTATCATGACTGTCGAACGAGAGCTAAGTGTTCTGTCTATTAATACAGTGATGAAGGTACAAATATTCTACCCGACAGTGGGAGAACATCCGTGTAAACAAGCCCACATTTTGCACCCAGGTATAAAACTCCTCTCCTATATAACATAATCCCTTCCACTTCTACACCTCTTTCAATGTATCTCTCCATTTCTCTATCGATCCATCTCTGTCTTCTCTTCGTTGTTTCTCCTTACCCTCCCCAGTGCCCCTCCCAATCTTGTAGTTTGTAATTCACCCTAATTAATCCGTTCATCGTAAAGGACCTCCATCTTCGTTGCTCTCTCCATCATTGCAGTTTTCTCATTCTCGCTTATATCCCCACGAAGCTCAAGCTCCTAGTCCACATGGGCATGTCCATTGATGACCATATTTCTGCGCTCATTCAACCATTGTTTAAATAGGATAATCCGAGATTTCCTGATAGAATAACTCTGATATCGATACTAAGGACTAATGGATGTAAGAAATTGTGAAATCATCTATTTAATGGGTTCCAATAGGAAATGGGCTCAACCATGAAAGATTATCATCGCATAGAAGGAAATACAAAGTTAGGTGAAGAAGACAAGTCAATAGGAGGCGTAACAAGCTACCCAGAGTGCGAGATGACGCATGGTACGGGTGTGCCTGCTTGTAGTAATGGCCGTACCGCACGCCACATGCTTCAGGCCGTCCATCTAAACAACTTCAGTAAACAGGGCTACATCAGAATCTCCACAGGGAGGGGCGCACTGATACGTCCATTTTGCATCATGTTTTCCTACTATTATTTATGATGTTTTAATCCATAATAATGCTTTCTGGAGTAATTCTAATGCCTTTTATCCCATACTATGCAAGGTATACACAAAGAGGGAGAATTCCGGCAGCTGGAAATCTGGACCTGGAAAAGCTACGTCAGGCTACCTATTCTGCACAACTCCAAACAAGCTGAAACTTCACGAAGAATTTTTATGGAATATATGAAGAATATTGGAGCAAATAAGTACCAGAGGAGGCCCACCAGGTGGGCACAACCCACCTGGGCGCGCCAGGGAGCCCAGGCACACCCTGGTGGCTATTGCTCACCCAGGCCCACCTCCGGTGCCCATCTTCTAGTATATAAGTCATTTTGACCTAGAAAAAAAAATAAGGAGAGAACTTTCGGTACAGAGCGCCGCTGTCTCGAGGCGGAACTTGGGCAGGAGCACTTTTTCCCTCCGGCGGAGCGATTCCGCCGGGGGAACTTCCCTCTCGGAGGGGGGAATCATCGTCATCATCATCATCAACAACTCTCCCATCTTGGGGAGGGCAATCTCCATCAACATCTTCAACAGCACCATCTCAACTCAGAACCTAGTTCATCTCTTGTGTTCAATCTTGTTACCGGAACTATAGATTGGTGCTTGTGGGTGACTAGCAGTGTTTATTACATCTTGTAGTTGATTACTATATGGTTTATTTGGTGGAAGATTATATGTTCAGATCCAATATGCTATTTAATACCACTGTGATCTTGAGCATGATTA